>NC_067401.1:168045681-168345681 GCF_016432865.1 Antechinus flavipes
TCAAAAAAATGGATTAAAATAAAGTAATTAAGGGAACATAATACTGTTTTTACAGCAGAAGACGGAACTTGAAACTGAAAAACTGCAACACAATATTAATGCATCTAGGTTAAGAAGGTAAGTGATTAAGTGGAGAAAAACGTTTTGTATTAAATTTTTCTGATAAGGAATTTGAACCCAAGATATATAATTACCATATATATATTATATATGTATTTTATGCATATATACATATATGTAAACAATTTATATGACTAATAGTCATTTCCAATAAATAAATGAAAAAAGTATATAAACAAACAATTCTCCGAAGAACTTCAAAGTATTAAAAACTACATGAAAAATTATACAAATCACTAATAATAAGAGAAATGCAAATTCCAACAAAGTAGAGGCTTCACCTCATAGCCTGCAAATTGGCAGGGATGACCAAAAATGGCAATATTCAATGTTGGAGAGGTTGTGGAAGGATAAGTACACTAACACATTATTGGGGGAGCTATGAAATAAAAACCATTTTGGAATATAATTTGGAATTATGCAAATAAGGTAACAAAATATCTATATAATTTGAATCACAGACTATATTACTGAGATTATTTCCTCATGGAAGCCATTAACAAAAAAAAGTCTCTTCAAACTCCAAATCACAGCAACAGTTTTTGTGATAGCTAGAGTTAGGAAGACTCGTCTTTCTGAATTCAATGATCTCAGATGTTCACTGGTTATGTAATCCTGGGCAAATCACTTTGCTTCAACTCTTCATCTATAAAATGAACTAGAGAAGGAAATGACAAATCAATGTAATATCTTTGCCAAGAAAACCCCAAATGAGGTCACAAAGAATTAGACATGATTGGAAAAAAATTGTACAATAACAATAGCAATGCAACAAAATAACAAAAATTGGAAAATAAATAGATGCTCATCAATTGGGGCATAGCTAAACAAACTATAATATGTGAATATGATAGAATATTACTATGCTGTAAGAAATGATGCATATCTGATACATTTTTGGTGGAGTTGTGCACTGATCTTGCCATTCTGGAGAGCAATTTGGAACTGTGCCCAAAGGGCTATCAAATTATGCATATCTTTTGATCCAGCTCCTGGGTCTGTATCCCAGAGAGACCTTAAAGGAGGGAAAGTGATCCACATGTGCAAAACTGTTTGTGGCAGCTCTTTTTATAGTGGCAAGAAACTGGAAATTAAATGGATGCCCATTTATTGGAAAATGGCTGAATATGTTATATTATATGAATGTTATGCAATATTACTGTTCTATAATCATCAGCAGGATGATTTTAAAGAGGCCTGGAGAAAATTACATGAACTGATGCTAAAAGAAGTGAGTAGAATCAAAAGAACATTGTACATAGCAACAAAAAATTGTGTGATGATTAACTCTCATGGATGTGGCTTTTTTCAATAATGATGTGATTCAAGGCAAGTCTAATAGACTTGTGATGGAGAAAGCCATCTGTATCCAGAAAAAGGATTATGGGGACTGAATATGGATTACAGAACAGTATTTGTACCTTTTTGTTGTTTGCTTTCTTTTTTTCTTTCTTTTTCATTTTTTCCTTTTTGATCTGATTTTTCTTGTGTAACATGATAAATGTGGAGATATATATAGAAGAATTACACATGTTTAATATATATTAGATTGCTTGTTGTCCAGGGATAGGAAGTGGGAGAAAGGAGGGAGAAAAACTTGAAACCCAGGATTTTGCATGGATGAATGTTGAAAACTATCTTTGCATGTATTTTGAAAATTAAAATCTACTATTAAAAATTAAAAAAAGAAATGATGTATGTGATGGAAAGATTTATATAAATTAATGTAGAGTAAAGTAAACACTCCCAAGAAAACAGTATATATATATATTAACTATAACAATTTAAATGCAAAGAATGTCATATCCCCAAATCAAAAGAAAATGTAACAAAATTATAAACAAAAAGTTTATAAAGGGAGATAAAGAGATATGAGAAGATATCTTCAACAAACCCCTCTATGGAAGTAGAAGATCTACAAGTGCCTCACATTGCACATATATTTTTGCACTTTTCCAATAAATTGATCAGTTGTGCTGATCTTTTTTTTCTCTTTTTTCCTTTCCAGAAAAAATGTTATTGTCACATGGGATGGCTCTTTGGGAAGGGAAGGGGTATAATACATGGGATACTACAGTTAAGCAGAAGATAAAAGGAAAGACTTATTTTAAAGGGGAAGGTATTCTTTATATAAGATTGCATGGTATAATTTTAATATGATGACATATAACCAGATTTAATAGAAATTGATTGTATCTTTAAATAAAGTTTAGATGCAGCCACAATTTACCAGGATAGCCCTCAGCAATGATCTCTGTATTAATGGAAGTCTTAAAGTTTCACTGTATAGATGTTTCTGTGATACTGCACTCACAGTGAGATAGCATATTAATTACTGTTAACTTTTGAAAACCAAGTTGCATGCAAAGGAGAAACTATAATTTAGAATCATCTCAAGTGTAAATATTCCATTTGTTTTAACAGCCTGCATGTCTGAGATATAATGAAAACAAATCAGTGTGCCCTTAGGGAAAGAGGAGCAGTTTCAGACTGCTGATTTCCCCAATTCTTAAGTTTACTCTTCTATGAAATATTTTTATTTCTAGACAATACCTATTTTAGATCCTCCCCAAATTACCTGGATGCATTGAATCCATGCTTAGATCCCAGACAAATAACCTAGACTTCTTCAAATCCAAAGTTTATTTTCTTGGTCAGAGTTCAGACACCTATTTACCTTTTGAAAATTTGTCCAGATGACAAAGTGGTTTTCCAATTCTGGTCACCTAGACTCAGTCTGGATATTTATTCTCCTGAATTATTAAAATAAGGAGTGCCCCTTTGCTGGGTCACAAGATTCCCTACATGGTGTGTAAAGCTACATAAGAAAAATCAGATCAGGGGCAGCTAGGTAGTGAGTGGATAGAGCACCAGCCCTGAAGTCAGGAGGATCTGAGTTCAAATTTGACCTCAGACACTTAATACTTCCTAGCTGTGTGACCCTGGGCAAGTCACTTAATCCCAATTGCCTCAGCAAAAAAAAAAAAAAAAAAAAAAAAAGAAAAAAAGAAAAATCAGATCAAAAAGGAAAAAAATGAGAAAGAAAACAAAATACAAGCAAACAACAACAAAAAGACTGAAAATACTATGTTATGGTCCACATTCAGTTCCCACAGTCCTCTCTCTGAGTGTAGATTACTCTCCTCATCACAAGATCATTGGAATTGTCCTGAATCACCTCGTTATTGAGGAGAGTCAAGTCCATCAGAATTGATCATTGTATAATCTTGTTGTTGCTGGGTATAATGATTTCCTGGCTCTGTTTATTTCACTTAGCATTAGTTCATGTAAATCTCTCCAGGCCTCTCTGAAATCATCTTGCTGACCATTTCTTATAGAACAATAACATTCCATAATATCCATAACTTATTCAGCCACTCTCCAACTGATGGGCATCCACTCAGTTTCCAGTTTCTTGCCACTACAAAAAGGGCTGACACAAATATTTTTGCACATGTGGGTTGCAGGGAGCTTTTCTTGCCACTTTGAGAAAAATTGGTTTGTGAGCTAATGAAGTTTTGTGGTCTTGCTTATCATGGCAGGGTTTGAGGAGTGCCGACCTAGCAGCCAAAAGAATATCAGACCAAGTAGTATATTTTCTGTCCAAATTAACAAAATCTCTCTAACTTATTCAGAAACTTGATCAATAAACAATGTAATTAAAATAGCAGACTTTTAAAGTCTTTCCTGAGCTCAATTAATCCAAATCTATGAGCAAAATTAACCACAGGCAAAATTGATTCCATAACTCATAAGGACCTTTTTAGGAAAGTAGGTCCTCCATTAATGTCAAAATAGAGGACTTAATTTATTTTTTAGCAACTATTAAAATAATTTTTTTCTTTTCTTTTTTTAATGGTATTTTGTTTTTCCAAATACGTGCAAAGATAGTTTTCAACAAAAAGGTGAATACCTTTGCAAAACCTTGTGTTCCAGATTTTCTCCTTCTCTTCTCCTTTCTCCCCTCCCCAAGACAGCAAGCAATATGGTATAGGTAAATGTGTGCAATTCTTATAAATGTATTTCTTTATGCCAAATCAAAAAAAAATTAGATCAAAAGGGAAAAAATACAAGAAAGGAAAAAATAAGCCAACAAACAACAACAAAAAAGTAAAAATACTATGTTTTGATCCACATACAGTCTTCATAGTTTTCTCTCTAGATATGAAATAAAGAACTTTAAAAGAAACGGTCACTGGGGTTTGGGAATTAGATGTCCCCCTACTATAGAATGAGTGGGTAAGCATTAGAAATATAAGCAGAACTTCTAAGAATTGTCGAATAAAACGATATTCAGTGGATAAGCATTTATTAAGCACTTACTATGTGCCAAGTAGTGTACCAAGCACTGGGGATACAAAAAGAGGCAAAAGACAGTCCCTGACTTCAAGGAGCTTACAATCTAGTAGGAGAGATGATATATACAGGATATATTATATACAAGCTATATATAGGATAAATAGCAAATAATCAATAAGGAAGGCACTAGAACTAAAGAGGATTGGGAAAGATTTCCTATAGAAGACAGAATTTTAAGTAGGACTTGGAAGAAATTAGGGGAGCAGCTAGGTGGCACAGTGGCTAGAGTACCAGCCCTGGTAATTAGGGGGAGTTCAAATTTGGCTTCAAATACTTGACACTTAGTATTTGTATGACCCTAGACAAGTCACTTAATCCTGATTGCCTCAAAAAAAGGATAATAATTAGAAAGGCAGTCAATTTCAGGCAAGGGAATTCTTTATTCCCTTAGCACTCTGAATTTTTATATAATGCTCAAATTAGGAAAGGAAAAAACACAGGGAGAGGGGAAGGGACATTCATCAAGGAGAGAAGTTAAAGATGCATGAAGGTTACAGCTTTCTGAATATAGAAAGCAGGATATCTCATGGCTCCTGAAGTCTTCGTATTTACTGATTCCAGGACTGATGGAAGGTAGTGTTCGAATATGGAATTACTTCTATTTAGCCTGGTCCTATAAATAATACTTACTTTCTATCCGCAGTTTCTTTTGTTCCATGATTGTTAACTCCTTCTTAAACATGTCCACTGAAGCCAACTGATCCTCTCTTTCGTGGGTCAGTTTGACAAGATCTTGCTGTAGTAGAAGCCACTTCATCTGAAGCTTAAGGAGTTCCGCATTATATTCATCTATCAGCTTGGTCAGTCTTCCAATTTCTAATTCAACTGGTCCTAATTCTTCCCCCTGAATTAGAAATGTTATTTTGATAGTGTCTTGTGAAGCTTTTTGCACTTTAGAAAATAGATTAGAGAAGTTTCTGAAGTTGAGTGCAGCATTACCTAAGAGTGTGTAGCTTTAGATTTACAGAGTATTTTTATCAGGAGCAACTCCAAATGTTTAACGAAATGTAGTTCTTACACCTGTGACCTTGACATATTTTTTACCATGTTTCTAACCAGAATCCCAGCCATATATTTCCTGTATATACTCTGATCCCTCTGAGGCTATTCCCCTCAATATAAAATCATGTTCTGCTGGGCTTGAAGGGACAGATACTTTCTACATCTCCTGATTCTAGGGGTCTAGGGCATGGATTTCTAGCACTATCATTCATGAGGCTCCACTAGTGCTTCTTGTTAATAACCAGTTAGTGACTTCAGTTACCTTTTAGCAAAGACATTTTATAGTAAGAAGCTGATACAATCTCCCTAAAGCCTGGGGCACATTCTCACAGTTCTATGGGAAAAATATACTTCAGACAAAAGAATACAATGATAGTTAAGTTGGTTATATATGCGGCAAAGGGATATTTCATAAGTCTTGACCCATTCTTTGGCCATGCTCAGGTTTAAACATGCTCTTTGAAACCATTTCCCTCCTTGGGTGACTGACTTTCTGAATCTATTTGTTCTCAGTGTATCACTCTAATTTTGGTCTGGTTTGGAGTCTCTCTGATCTCAGCTAGTTGTATTTCAATGGTATAGTCAATGAAAGAGAGAAGGAAAGGGGAAAGAAAAAGAAATTTCCCAGCAGTAATTCCCTCTGAGAGGTTTGATTCCAACGTGGAAAGAGAATTCTCAACCCCTAAACTGGTCAGCCCTCAACTCACTACTGAATTGTCCCAGCACTAGACTGGCCCACTGTTAAAATATGCTTATTTACTATCCTCAGAGGCATGATTTGCTCTTTTAGTTAGCCAGTCAGCTGTTTCTTTCTACTGGCCCCTGGACCCAGATGGCTTCGGAGGGGAAAGTGAGGCAGGTAACCTTGCCCAGCCTTCCCTCACTTAAATCCAATTCACTTGCATGTCATAGTATCACTTCCTTGATGTCATGGTCCTCTTCAAAAATGAAAAATATCAGCAGCAACAATAAGAACATATTGATCTAATAGAAGAAGTTTACATTTCATAAAGATATCATCATTAAAGTCATCTTATTTACTCTTTTAAAAATTCCATTATTTGTGATTATATTCTGTAATTAAATTAGTTGTTGTGGAGGTAAGGAGAAGAGAAAAATCATTTTCCTCCTCCCTTTTACTGGAAAGATTTCAAGGAGGATTTAGGTTTCTCCTTGGACCTTTCATATCAAGGAAAATGCTGTCATGGCTAGCCAGACCAGGATCATAGATTCTTACCCCCAAATCAGTAACAATCTGATCCACTCTCTTGTTGAAAACATTAATGAGCCCTTGCTTGCGCTCAATCAGTGTCGTTCTTCTAGCAATTTCATTTTCACTGCTGGTGATGAGGTCATTTATCTTTTCCACTTCCTTGTCCAGCTTTTTGAGTGTGTCTTTATGTTGTTCTTTTCTGATATTGGTATTTGTGATATTAAGAGCAGTCTGTGCAATGTCTCCATCAATTTTGGAAAGCTGTGTTATCTGAATGTTTAGAAGGGAAAAAAAAGGAAAAATTATATTTCCTAAAATTATTGCTTTCCTCTGTAACAACTTCTGAGAAGTTATAAATGAATATGGGCTTTCTCATATTGTTTAACTCATACCTTCTCACTTTACATCTGAATGTTCAACCACAGAAATTCCAAATACATAACCAGGAGATGACCCACCAATGTCCTTTTTCTTATAATGTTCATCTTAAGGATGAGTAGCAAATTTTGCCCCACGAAAGACCCAATTTGTCAAAAACCCAAGGACCATTTCCAGTTTATATCCAGATCAGTAAGTAGGCCTTTCACTATAAAGCAAGAATCCTAGAAATTGAAAAACATAGTTGACATTTGGTTCAAAGAGTACTATATGCCTGGGACCAAATGTCAGTATCAGATAGTTTGTCTGATGGACCGCAAGAATATTGTAGGCCATAAGGAGAACAATGGAGGATGTATCCTCACCACCATGGTCTATTCCAGTTCGGATGCTCTGATTTCTCCACTGAACAATGAACAACAATTCAAAGCCCAAACTTTCATTAGTATAATTTCAACTTTATTAGAGTCAAATTGATTTACAACTCTAAAATATCCTATAAAGAAATACAAGGGCAAAATAGAGATATGACAAAAACAACTAAAAGATCTGAAGATATGAATCTCTATGTTAATCTAAAGGGTGATATAGTGAAAATAACTTTGGACGTAGATTAGGTTTGAATCTGTGTCCTGATACTCACTACTTGTAAGTGAATGTCCCAAAAGTGTCAGTACAGTTAAAGTTTTAACTTTTGGGACTCACTGTATGACTTAAACCTCTCAGTTTCTACAATTTGTAAAATGAGGGAATTGCACTAAATAATCTCTATCTTGGCTTTCAAGTCCAGAGCCCTCTCAGACCTCAAAGTAAACACTATCTACTAACAAAGTAAAAACTAAATACTTTTGAGCCATCTGACTGATAGCTCAAAAGATAATGTATTACATAAAAGACAGACAAAAATAAATGTTGGTCCCCTTAAGGCATGATGTGGAATGCAGCAAAGGCAGCAGGAATTTAGACATTTTAATTCCAAACCAAGCAAAATGAGATACTTGAACTGGGCAGGATGTTAGCGAGAAAAGCCCTTGTGAGATGGCACCACCCTTCTTGCCTATAAAGCTGTAATGCCAGCGCAAGATGAAAGGAAAGATGCTCCCTAAGCTGCTGATGATTTGAAAAGAATTGCCTCACCATGTCTGTCTTTTTCTTCTGAAGCTTAGTTGCTAGGTGATGGAAATATTTGGTCATCTTGTTGGACATCTTCTGATCCTGTAGCATCTCTAGGATGCTATTCTCCTTGTTCTTCTTGTAGTCCAACTCGTTTTCTATGTTTTGACAGATCGTTTGCAATTCATTTGTGCATACCGCCCGCTCCTGGTGAGAGAGAGACAGAGACAGAGACAGAAAGGGACAGACATAGAGACACAGAGACGGAGAGACAGAGAGAGGGAGAGAGGAAGAGAGGGAGGAAAGGAGAGAGAGACAGAGAGAGAAGGGGGGGGAAGGAGAAAGAGGGAGGGAGAAGAAGAAAGAGGGAGAGAGAGAGGAGGAGAAAGAGAGAGAGGAGAAGAAAGAGAGAGAGAGAATAAGAGAGAGAGAGAGAGAGAGTAAGAGAGAGAGAGAGAGAGAGAGAAAGAACAAGGTAAGAAATGGAACCATGTTGCCAGATATAGGTTTCAAGTACTCATAAATGTCAGTTTCTTGACACCCAAATATTCCTGCACTATGTTTTGTGACATACCGAATAGGCTCTAGTGTAGGCTTCTTCAGTACTATGCAGTGTCAGGGTATAGGTGGTGAACTCCTTTTGCAGGGCTTCATGCTTGGACATGCATTGGGATATCAGCTTCTGGTTAACATTAGTATCATTCTCAGCACGATTTAAAATGTTTGCCAGGAGTTCATTTCTTTCTTCCTCTTTCATGATGGATTTTTTATAAGCTTCAATTTCACCATCCATGGATTTGGATTGATGCTTGGAATCTCTGTGGGTAGGAAGAAAAGAGAGAGTGAATGTCAAGATAAGTAATTTTTTATATAAGTGTACTTGACCTGAAAGGAAACCCATTTTTACAGAAAGTAGTTGGATATCTTATTTGTAAATGATACCACTATGCCTCCAATTAGCAAAAAAACAAACAAACAAACAAAAAAAACCATCTTCTTCTCATGTCCAACCTGGAAGTTCAGCACTTACTCATAGACCAGACTTCAGGCTTATTAACATGGGAAGTTTAGACTGCTCTTTGATCTGGGTCAGTGCTTCCCTCTCTAAGTAATTTGGTAATCTCTCACTCCCAAAGATATAACTGGTGAGGCTGTTTTTTTTTTTTATTTTAAATTTTAATTTTTAGTTCCAAATTCTCTCCCTCTCTCCCTTTCCCCACCCATTGAGAAGGCATGAAATATAACACCCATTATACATATGAAGTCATATAAACATTTTTCCATAGTAGCTATGTTATTGGGGGGAGGAGGAAAGAAAGGAAGAAAAGAGTTTAAAAATACCTCAACCATGCTTCAAGCTGTACTCAGAGTCTATCAGTTCTCTCTCTGAAGGAAGATGGCTTTTTTTTTAAATCATGAGTTCTTTGAAACTGTCATGAATCATTGTATTAATCAAGAGTTGCCAAGTCTTCCAGAGTTGATTATCATTACAATATTGCTCTTACTATGTACATTGCTCTTTCTCCTGATTTTGCTCACTTTACTTAACATTTAAATCTTCCTAGGTTTTTGTGAAAACAACCCCTTCGTGGTACCTACAGCTGATGCCATTTCCACCATGCCTTGTACCACACTCCCAACCTACCTCCACAACAATGTTTATAGGCCTTATTTCTGTCTTCCCAAAGTGCCATGAGCTCAAAAATAATTCAGTGTGACTTTTTGTTGCTTTTTCTAGGTCAGGATTTGATCTAGTGCTTTCTGTGGTCATTTGATAGCAGAGTTTTTTTTATTATTAATATGCATTACTTTATGAATCATGTTGGGAGAGAAAAATTAGAACAAAAGAAGAAAACCACAGGAGAAAAAAAAAAACAGGAAAAAGTGAACATAGATAGCATCTGTTGATTTACACTCAATCTCCATAGTTCTTTTTCTGGAGGCAGATGGCGTTTTCTATCCAAAATTCATTGGGATTATCATGGATATAACAGAGGTTTTAAAGGAAGTTTGGCAATTGTGACCTTTCATTCAACCACCTTGATTCTACTCCAAACCCAAAATGTAAAAGCTGAACTCACTACAGGGACCAGTCTCTTTTGAGGCAGTTCCTTTGTTAAGATACAAACAGTATCAGCTCTCATTTAGACTTCTAACAATGGGGAAGATGAGAGGATATCTCCCCCCTTCCCTTCTCTAGGAGCAGCTATACAAGCTATAAATACATGGCAGTAAGACTGAATTTTCTGGGATAAGCCTAACAGTTGACCTTAATTCCAATGGGACAGCATCTTTTTTTACTATTTTTTTATCTTTATTTAATAATTACTTTATATTGACACTCGTTTCTGTTCCGATTTTTTTTCCCTCCCTCCCTCCACCCCCTCCCCTAGATGGCAAGCAGTCCTTTATATGTTGGATATGTTGCAGTATATCCTAGATACAATATATGTTTGCAGAACCAAACAGTTCTCTTGTTACATAGGGAGAATTGGATTCAGAAGGTATAAATAACCCGGGAAGAAGAACAAAAATGCAGATAGTTCACATTCGTTTCCCAGTGTTCTTTCTTTGGGTGTAGCTGCTTTTGTCCGTCATTTATCAATTGAAACTCAGGTCTCTTTGTCAAAGAAATCCACTTCCATCAAAATATGTCCTCATACAATATCGTTGTCGAAGTGTATAATGATCTCCTGGTTCTGCTCATTTCACTTAGTATCAGTTCATGTAAGTCTCGCCAGTCCTCTCTGTATTCATCCTGCTGGTCATTTCTTACAGAACAATAATATTCCATAACATTCATATACCACAATTTACCCAGCCATTCTCCAATTGATGGGCATCCATTCATTTTCCAGTTTCTAGCCACTACAAACAGGGCTGCTACAAACATTTTGGCACATACAGGTCCCTTTCCTGTATTTAGTATTTCTTTAGTATTTCTTTGGGATATAAGCCCAATAGAAACACTGCTGGATCAAAGGGTATGCACAATTTGATAATTTTTTGGGCATAATTCCAGATTGCTCTCCAGAATGATTGAATTCGTTCACAACTCCACCAACAATGCATCAGTGTCCCAGTTTTCCTGCATCCCCTCCAACATTCATCATTATTTTTTCCTGTCATCTTAGCCAATCTGACAGGTGTGTAGTGGTATCTCAGAGTTGTCTTAATTTGCATTTCTCTGATCAATAATGATTTGGAACACTCTTTCATATGAGTGGTAATAGTTTCAATTTCATCCTCTGAAAATTGTCTGTTCATATCCTTTGACCATTTATCAATTGGAGAATGGCTTGATTTCTTATAAATTTGAGTCAGTTCTCTATATATTTTGGAAATGAGGCCCTTATCAGAACCTTTAACTGTGAAAATGTTTTCCCAGTTTGTTGCTTCCCTTCTAATCTTGTTTGCATTAGTTTTATTTGTACAAAGGCTTTTTAATTTGATGTAATCAAAATTTTCTATTTTGTGATCAGTAATGGTCTCTAGTTCATCTTTGGTCACAAATTTCTTTCTCCTCCACAAGTCTGAGAGATAAACTATTCTATGTTCCTCTAATTTATTTATAATCTCGTTCTTTATGCCTAGGTCATAGACCCATTTTGATCTTATCTTGGTATGTGGTGTTAAGTGTGGGTCCATGCCTAATTTCTGCCATACTAATTTCCAATTATCCCAGCAGTTTTTATCAAATAATGAATTCTTTTCCCAGAAGTTAGGGGCTTTGGGTTTGTCAAACACTAGATTGCTATAGTTGACTATTCTGTCTTGTGAACCTAGCCTTTTCCACTGATCCACTAATCTATTTCTTAGCCAATACCAAATGGTTTTGGTGACTGCTGCTTTATAATATAATTTTAGATCAGGTACAGCTAGGCCACCTTCATTTGATTTTTTTCATTAATTCCCTTGAGATTCTCGACTTTTTATTGTTCCATATGAATTTTGTTGTTATTTTTTCTAGATCAATAAAATATTTTCTTGGAAGTCTGATTGGTATAGCACTAAATAAATAGATTAGTTTAGGGAGTATTGTCATCTTTATTATGTTCACTCGGCCGATCCAAGAGCACTTAATATTTTTCCAATTATTTAAGTCTGACTTTATTTGTGTGGAGACTTTTTTATAATTTTGCTCATATAATTCCTGACTTTCCTTTGGTAGATAGATTCAATGGGACAGCATCTTAAGAGGATAGGGCACTGGACTTGGAGGCATGAAGACCTGGTTTCAAACCTCATTTCTTTCTTATTTGTCTCCTCTTTCCTCATATGTAAAATGGAGGAAGGAGACTGGATTTGACTTCTAAAGTTGCTTTTTACCTCTAAATCTATTATTCTCAGCTTTGTGATCCTCTCTTCTGCTTTGTTTCTTTCAGTACAAGAAATTGAACAATAATCCTAAGGGATGGATGTTTTTAGCCTCATTAAAGTTCCAGAGTCAGGTGCTGGTCGCACTACAGGAGGTAATTTCCACAGTAACTTCTTAGAGAAAGAGAAGAGAGCACTAATGCTAGCAATATTCTACAACCAAGGGGCTAATGCCAAAGCCATATTTAGCTGACGAGGAGATATGGACTTGTAAGTTGCCCAGATAGTACTGATATAAACTTAAAGCAAATTACTTGTTCAGAAGTTCCACAAAGTGTTTCATGTTTTAAGTATGTACTCTTGCACACTTAGGATTCTTTTATGTATTAAACATTTTTGGTGGTAGAGAAAACAATTATCTGTCCTATATCTGATATTTACTAGTTTTTTTCATTGAACATGTTTTATAGTATGGATCTTGTTATAGGGAAGACCCTAGACAGTAACCATACCTAACTAAATATTTAAGATATTTTCCTTAGGATTCCAGGATAGAGGTATAATGGACCAGAAAGTATAAGAAAAAAAGGCTGAATCTCTTTTTTGAGGTCAGCTTCTCCACAACTAAATCCAGTTTATCTGAATCTAATGGCTAAGCCTCTTTGTGTAAAAGGGCTTCCTGGGCTGTGACTTACATAAAGATTAAGCATTAAAAAAGAAAAACTCCACTGAATTGCTTCATTACATCTAGGACCATCTTTGAAGGCAGAACAATCTCTCATATGGTTGTACATATAGAAACCTAACTAAAGAAAGAAGCCTGGAGCTCCAATACTCCCATTAGATGATTGCCCAGATAAAAGGAATAGAACTGGGGCAATCTGGGAATATTTTAGGGGCAGAAAAATAGGGGCAGGTTTTGCATGGTATTTTTCTCTTATAGGATAGTTCTAGGGAAAGGGGTCTGTTGCAGGGGGGTGGGGGGACATTTGACAGAAAAGAAAAGACCTTTGGAAAGAAAGCTGAAGTCTATATAAGTTAAGGTCGTTCCTACATGAGACAGGCTGAAATTTGTGCATCCTCTTGGTCTAAGGACCAAAGTAAATGACAGTGAGTAGGATCTATTCTTTTCTCTGGGAATCCAGAAGCTCCATGTCCAAGCCAGAAATACATCAGAAAACAAAGCCTTACCTAAGAAATTTCCCATCCAGATATTAAAGCAGAAGAAGTTCCAAGACCTAGTCACCTCATCTAGAACCACAGAATGGCACTCTATCTCTACATTGGAGAAGAAACAGGACCTAATCTGAATAAAATGGAATTTCATTACAATATAACTTTGGGAGACAGGACCTGAGCCTAAAGTACCTCATTCAATTCGGTATACTCCAGTGCCTCCCTAAACCCTACAGGTGACTTATAAAGCCATTTGTTTGGTATTTAAAGCTCTTTACAACCTGCCCCCTTCATATATTTCCAGGCTTCTTATATTTTACTATCTTCCTCAAACTCTTACAACCTAGCCATAATCATCTCTTTGTTGTTCTTTTACACAACACTCCACCTCTCATGTCCCATGCTCTTCCTCTAGCTGATTCCTATGCCTAGAATGTGCTTCCTATCCTCCTCCATCTCTTAGAATCTCTGGTTTCCTTCAGCTCTCAGCTCAAATAGCAAGTTCTATAGCAGGTCCTCTCCATACCTTTTTTCCATCTACTTGGTTATATCTCCTAAGTACTTATTTATTTACATGTTTCCTTCCCCATTAGAATATAAGCTCTTGAGGGCAGGGCTTCTTTTCTGTCTTTCTTTGGATCCTTAGCATCTGGCATAGTGTCTGACACTTAGGAGATACTTAATATTTGCTGATTAATTGTTTGAAATAATTAAAAAAAAAAAAAACCTTCCACCTCCTGCTTTGGTCAACAGTTAAGACATACTAAGCTAAAAACTGGTAATATGCAAAAAAAGATGGTAGGCCTGTTCTTTCTCAGAGCTTACTCTTTAATGGAGGAAGAAAGCACATCACAGGAAACTAAAAGCAAGAGGAGCAGGGGCATTAAGAAATGAATCCCCAGTGAGAAACTGAGAGATGGTTGGCCTGGATGCCAGCCTTAAGTGGAGGAGTCTTACAATGGGAGGGGCCAAGGGTATTTCCAGGGCTGAACTGATCTTCTAGGATCAAGAGTTTTCTGGAGAAAAGAGAAATCTGGGGGAGTATACTTTGCTTTGACCTTACCTCCCCCATCATTGGTGCAATTTGGTAGAAGATGACTTAGTCTGTCTGACAAAGAGCCTTATAAAGTCACTAAAGATACCTAGCTTGATGAAACTTCCATGGAATAGTACCCTCCAAATTGCTGGAGGGCACCTAAATTACTGGCTCATTCCATATAACTAATAATAATAAACAATACATCACATTTAAATAGTATTTTAAGGTTTGCAAAATGCTTTAAATATATTGCCTAATATTATCCTCACAAAAATTCTAGGAGGTAGGTGCTATTATCATCCCCATTTTACAGATGAAAGAACTGAAGTATAGAGGTAGATAACCAACCCAGAGTCAGATAACTAAGAAATATCTGTAGCAATATTAAAACTCAAGATTTCCTGATTCTAAAGTCCTCACTGAGATGTTCACATTGGCCCTGAGTGCTGAAGGACAATTACCCAGTTTCAACATTTTATCTACACAGAACCATATGGCAGCTATAATTGCCTAAAATGATATTCCTATATATGCCTAGGAAAGGAAAATAGATAAGGAGTATTTTTGGTAAATTAAGCAGATCCTGGACTTCAAAGATGGGAAACTACTCAACATGATCCTTAATGATGGTGGGGAATTTCATCAATCATGTTCATCCCAAATACTCAACTCCTGAAAGGCATCTAATCGGTAACTAGGACAGATTTCCACAATCAATATAAGATGAGGTCAGTGGCATTCTGAAGGTGCCAATCATCAGCGTGGACTTCTCTATCACAAGAGTAGGTTTAACAATCTATATGACTGCCTTAGTCACCCATGGAAGGCATCAAGAGTACTCCAGACAAAGCAACTGTGGTGGCCGACGACAACGGGGATGAGGTCAAAGGCAGTATTCAGACCCTTTGGGGTTTGGGGACCTGAATCATCATCACAGAGATAGTTCCCATCAGTATATTGCAGACCTCTATAGAAGGCTTCGAGGTGACCATGATTGGATAAAATTTGCCAAGAAGTGTCTATGCCATTACCACAGACTGCATGCTGGGCGGGCCTTATGATTAGATAAAAAGCAATACCAATACTATGATGTGGAAATAAAAGTGGCTAAATGAAAACATTGTCAAGAAAATGAAAGTGAAGTATGAGGTAAACCAAAGTCACCTGAGCTGGCTAGTGAACTCTGGATGTGCGCGAATTAGTAGTAATATGAACATATTACTACTTATATTACATAGTAGAATATTACATATACTACTTATATTACATATAAGTGTTCAACACAGAACAAGAGCCAGCTGGATAAGGCTGTATGTAGCCAAAGCTTTTCTTGGCAAGCTGAAGCTGAAGCTGGCAAACCTCATTTCCTGTATAGACTAATAAATGGCAGCTGATTGGGGAGGGGAAGAATAAACTAATCATGTCACACGAAATGTAATTCTAAACGGTAAAAAAAAAAAAAAAAAAATTCCCGAGAAAATTAGAGCTGGGTAGAATCTTTGAAACAAACACAAACGAAAAAACAACAAAAAAACAAAACCATGGTGTAGCCCCTTGTCAATTCCAAGGGCTACTGGGAAGTGTAGTTTTCTAGGTCGAGAGGTAGAAGGATGATCTTGGAGCCATGTGGTCAAGGATAATTGGAGCCCTGTGATAGGGTGGAGCTCAGCCAGAGGTGAGAGCTGATTGCAAATGAAGGCTCAAATTGATTTATAATGAGAAGCAGTGAAAGCCTTTTCTGGATCTTTGATCCACTTAAGTGATTTGATTGGACAAAAGAATCTGTTTGTTTGAATATGTCTGCCAATGAGTATTGTGGTGAATGGATGAATTTATCTACCTTTGGCTGCCTTCCCCTCTCCGGTGCCCTTGTCCCTGCCTTGGCAAAGCAGCGTCGCTTTACCCTTTTGGAGTTTTCTATTTTTTAAGCTCTGAATATTTGCTTTTTATTTTGGTATACTGGGCTTTGTCTACAGATAAGTTGGGTTTTTTTGGAGGGGGGAGGGGAATGAACACGTGCTTTTGCTATGTAGAAAATAATATACCGATTAGCAGAGATTCTCCCGCTTCCCCCATCCCTTCAATCCCCACCTTCCTCCCCAAAGTGAACTACCAGTCAATTCTGCTCAGTAGTCAGGGAAAGAAAAAACTTCCCTAATTGGGGCTCTAAATCTGCTTAGTTACCAGAATATATGGCGTAACTAGCTCCCTGTAATATCAGGTGGAAAAAACAAATATGAACCGTGCGACCATTCATCTTGAGATTTAAAAAGAAAAAAAAAATCTGTGAGCCTTTATTAATTTATATGGTGACACAAAATGGGGTTTCAAATTGGAACCCCTAATCTTGGGGAAAAGAAACCTTTTTGGTTTAGGGTTTTTTCCCCCCTCTCTGCTTAAGAGTACATAGGCTTTTTGGTTTTCTAAATTTTACTTGTGCCAGCACCCACTTCTTTGAAGCTGTCCACAATTGCTGTCTCCAGTTAATGGCCTCTTACTTTCTCTTCAACTCTTCACTATAAACTCCAAATGGATATATGATAAATATAAAATATCCTATCATGTTAAAAAATAGAGAACTCTACATGGCTAGAAGAGGTCTTTAAGAAGGGACAAGGGTGATCATGAAAAAAGAAAGTAAACAATTTGAATTACATAAAATTTAAAAGCTTTTTCATAAGCAAAATAAAATTAGGAAAGAAACAACTGGGAGAAATCTTCACAACAAATTTTTCTAATTAAGGTCTAATATCCAAGATATTTTAAGATTTGATAGAAACACATAGGATCAAGAGACATTTCCTGATTAATTATACTATATATATATATATATATATATATATATATATATATATATATATATATATATAAAGAAAGAAAGAGAGGCAGTTTTCATATGTAGAAAAGCAAAATATTAATCAAACATATTAAACAATGATCCAAATCATTAAAAATAAAATATAAATTAAAATTACTCTGAAGTCTCTACCTCACACTTATCACATGAACTTCAGTCCAGCATTAGGCCTAAGAAGAGAAAAGCAACTCAAATACTGAAAATATCAAAGCAAACTTCAGAAAAGCACAAAAGGAAGGACATTCATTTAGTTCTTCCTTAGGCCAAAGTCAGAAGAGCCTATTGCTTTTCTTTGGAGAATACTAAGAAACCATCTGTGTCTTTATATTAGAATAATTTTCTATTTAAATTAATTTTTAGTCACCCAAACATTTTGTAAATGTAAAAATTCTAGCAAAGACAGAGCCAGTTCTTTGCCTCCTTGTGTATGGGCATCATTGAATCAATTCATATGAAAAATAGAACCACCCATTTCAAGTTTCCTTTCTTCTATGGGGTATAATGATCACTCAAAATAGTAAAAAGGAAACCTGTTTTCTCACAGGAAAAGGCATATATCAAATACATGCTTTTTCTTAAAAAATGAACATGCAGCAAACTTTGCTGTTAATCACATAGTCTAAAGATCAGCTCATACCATAATAGTTTTGGTACATTTTTATATAGTACAATGTTACAAACTTTTACACAGAAAAGAGGTGGAAAATAGATTTCATTATGGTTAGAAGAATTGCATGTTTAACCTTGTTACTTATTCTCTACGGGAGGAGAGAAGTGGGGAAGAAGGGAGAAAAATATGGAACACGGGGTTTTGCAAGGGTGAATGTTGAAAATTATCTTTGCATATTTGAAAAACAAAAAACTATTATAAAAAAGAAAATAGATTTCATTCCTACTTGTGTAATGAACACTTATGATATTTAGATTTCTTTAACCCTGCCAATGGACCTCTCTTTCTCTCTCTTTTTTTAAACGAGTAGCAAAATTGTCTTAATGATTACTGCTTTGAAGAATAGTTTCAAATCTGGTACTGTTATTCTTCCCTCTTCTCCACTTTCTTTATTACATTGAGATTCTTACGTGAGTGTTATTACATTGAGATTCTTGGCATCTTGTTTCCATGTGAATTTACTTATTTTTTTCTAGATCTTTAAAATATTCCTTGGGGACACTAATTGATACAGCATTGAATAGGTAATTTACTTTAAATTACTTTAGGTACTATTGTTACTTTTATGATAACCTACCCATAACCAATTAATGTTTCTCTACTCTTTCTGAAAAGAATGTTTTATAGTTATATTCATATAGTTTCTAGGTATATCTTGATAGATACAATCTCAATTTTTATAGCTTCTTGTAGTTACTTTGATTAGAATTTCTCTTTAGCTTTTTCTAATGGATTTTGATGGTTATATAATACATACAAGAATGCCAATATGTAGGTGGATTTTTTTCTATCCTGTAACTGTAATGTTTAGTAATAATTTCAATTAATTGTGAGTTCAATCCTTACGTTCTCTCAGTATACCTTCATATCATCTTCAAAAAGTGATAATTTTATTTCTTCTTTGCCTATGCTTATTCCCTCAAATTTCTTTTTTCCTGTTTTATACCATATCTACCAATGACACCTAGTTAGCAACTTTCTAGTACAACCAAAGATGGGTCAGAGACATTTGTCTACAAGATCCTTTGTCTACAGGCAACAAAAGTGGAGAGTCTTCCTGAGAAAGCATTGAGGAGTAGTGAGAAAGCCTTAGAGAGGAGGCAATTGGAAACCACTGGGATCTGCAGAGACTATGATATCAAGGCAGCAAGACATGGATTTGGACATCCAGGTATTTAGGGGATTTAAGGTCCTTAATAGTCTGTCCTGAAATGCCACAGAGGACCCTGAAGATCATGAGCTCTGAACCTCAAAGATTCAGGGAAGTCTAATTTCAGCAGGTTAAAAATCAGTGTAGGAATCGGAGATTTAGGGTAAGACAATGATGAGCTTCCAACACTATCCAAAAGCACAGCAATGAGTGAAATCTGACCCTGGCTAAAGCTTCAGCTTAGGAACTATGACTGGAGATAGGAGAAAACCAAAGAAAATGCTTACCAGCATATAAAAATCATTGTAGATTGAGAGATTTCTCCAAAAAAAAAGGAGTGCCATAATAAATACAAGTGGAGACAAAGAGAAAAAATTATATTTCATGAGGACCATATATATAAATACCTAGAAGAAATAAACTAAAAGTTTTCTTTTAAAATCCCAGGAGGATAAAAGGGGAAGGAGATGAAATAGTTTAGAAGTGGAGAAAGCCTTAACCTTAATTGTTGTTTGTCCTTCCTTCTCAAAGACCATGAATTCAGGTAGGTGATGTCATGACATGCAAGTGAATCAGATTTAAGTAAGGCAGGTCTGTTTAAGGTCATCTGCTTCACTTTCTTCTCCACAGCTATCTGGGTCTAGTGGCCAAATATGGATCAGGAAGCCTGGAGATGGTCCTAGATGACTTTTTAAGCTAAGGTCTTCAACAGGTCGCTGACCCACACAGCTGGATACAAAAATACGTAAACAACTAAGTAATAGACTCCTTGAAAATAAGTAACAATCAGAATCAATCAGAAATCAATAATTTCATGACACTGAAATATTAGAAATAAAAATAAAAATTAAGAAAAGTCAGATATATATGCTAAAAATAAATGGCATGGAAAACAAGTCTAGAAGAGATGTTTTTAAGAATTACTGGTCTTCCATGATAGCTGGAAGGAACTTAGGTAAAAATTTGGTTTAGAGCAACACCTCAACTGTATTCCAAAATAAGCTACAAATGGGTGTTGTTATCTGAGTCTTTGTAACCCCATTTGGGGTTTTCTTGGCAAAGACACTGAAGTATTTAGTTTGCAAGTTCATCCTCCAGCTCATTTTATGGATAAGGAAAATGGGACAAACAGGGTTGACTTGCCCAGGGTCACATAGCTAGTATAGCTAGTAAGTGTCTTTAGTCAGATTTAATCTCAGGAAGAGTAGTCTTTCTGATTACAGGCTCTATATATACATTGTGCTATCTAGATGCCCTAGGATCTATACCATAAAAGTCATGTCATAAAAAAATTAGAAGAGCAAAGAAGAAATTACCTTTTGGATCTATGGATGGAAGAAAAGTTCATGATAGAAAGCACAAGATAAAAAGGACAATTTTGATCATGTAAAATTAAATTTTTGCTTAAACAAATCTAACATAGTAACAATTAGAAGGAAAATAGGTAACTGGGAAAAAGTCTTAGAAAATTTCAGTAATAAGGTTCTCATTTCTAAGGCATATAAGAAATATTCAAATTTTTCAAAAACTAATTCAAATTTATAAAATTAAGAAACATTTCTCAACAAATAAGTAATCAAAAATATGAACTGATAGCTTTCAAACAAAGAAATCCAGGTTATTAGCCATATAATAATTAGACAAATGAATTTTTCAGAAAGTCAAACCACTGCTACCATTATTCCTTTTCAAACCCTAATGGGATAGCCCATGACATTAGGCCCAATATTTTTGAGAATAGCAATGACCTTCAGCTCAGACCTGTTCCCAGTCCATTTCCCAGAGCCATCATTGAGGGAAAGAATCATTGTGGAAAAGGAGCCCACTTTCCTCATCACCACAAACAATTGCTGCCCAACTGCCACCAATGATCAGATAGGCACAAGAGCCCCATAAGTACCACTAACAACCTGATCTCCAGTCCTGCTTTCAGTACAACTCTAGTAATGATCATCTGGCAAAGCAACTTCCATGAAAAGACCAATGCTATAACTGCCAATAAATTGCTTCCTATAAGATAAGCAAACCAACCTAGTTAAGGCAGCAGGATCCAGGGGGAGACAATAAGTGACATTTGTCAAGCAGTTCAGACCACTATCTCTTTCTTGATAATCATCTCTCCTCAGACTCTAACAGAGACAGCCCAGTAGCCTAAACCTAAGAGCCTTGAGAATAGCCTAGTTTCTAGCCTAATATTCTGAGCCATCACTGCTAGCCTTGTACTCCTAACAAAATACTAGAAAAAGGAAAAAGATCTATATGTACAAAAATATTTATAGTAGCTCTTTTCATGGTAGCTCCAATTTAAAAATTAATGGGCCACTCTCCTATTGAAGAATAGCTAGAAAAAATAATGGTATGAGGCAATAATAAATTATGAAAATGTTCAATTTCAAGCTAGGAAGACTTTTATGAACTGATGCAGTGCAGTGAGCTGAACTAGAAGAACAATTTAACACAAAGTAAATACAACTTTGAGTGGCTTTAGAAACTTGATCAAAGGCATGATATGCTACAAGTCCTAAAAAGTGAAGATAAAACATGCTACATCAGACATATGATTAATTTATTAAAATGCAGGAGGAGACATTCACTTTTAGATGGACTATACAGATAGGTTTGAGGGCTTTGCGAGTTGTTGTGGTTCTTTTTCAATTTGCTCATTTAGGGATGGGGAGGAATAGGTAGGAGAGAAATTGGTTAATTAAAAAAAACTTGCTACTTAAATTTTAAAAATTAATTTTAAAAATCAATGGTTTCATGAAACTGGAAGAAATATTAAAACCAACATATTGATTTTATATATAAGATCTCTGGTATAAAAAATGACTGACCTTGAAAGAGAAATAATTTAAGAGTCACTGGACTCCTTAAAAAGCATGATTTTTAAAAATGGCCTGCACATTTTATTCAAGAAATCACACATGAAAACTGTCCAAATCTATTAGATCCAGAAATCAAAGACAGAATCTACCAATCTACCAACTACCTCCTGAAAAAACAAACAAAAGTCAAGTCCCAGGAATGTCATATGAAGATCCCACAGAGCTCTTGTTCAAGAAAAAAGTATTTCAAATATCTATTAAGAAAGGAGTTCAAAAAACAAAGGACCACACTCAGGCTCAACTGGTCAATAAGCATTTATTACTCACACAGGAGCTGTATATGGGAGAAGACTTTGGAATACAATATTCCAAAAGGCAAAACATATAGCGTAATGGCCAAGAATAATATTGTATAAAGCTGAATATAATACAAATAATACAACAGGGCAAAAAATGCAACTATAATGGAAGAGAGAACTTTCAAGCATTTCTAATAAAAAGACAAGTTGAGCAGGAACTTTGAAATGAAAACACATGAGGCAAGAGAAACTTAGCAATTCAATTTTGATTAATTGAAAGGACATGTATGATAATATAAAGCTAATGTTTTAGCAGAGGGTTAAAAGCAAGCATTCCTTCAGAAATTCAACATCTTCAAAGGTAAATTTGAGGAAGTTAAATAAAAACAGAAGACCTGGGGATAAATGAATTCTACTCTGAAGGTTTTATGAGAAAGGAAGGTAATATGCTGCAGTTGAAAGGAGAAAGAAGGGACACAGATTTTAGGGTAAAAATATACCAAATTCAACAGGGAAACAACTGGCCTGGAGAGAAGAAAATATCAGAGAACAAAAACAAAAACAAATTAAAAAAAACAACATTCCAGATTTTGAAGGAGTGAATAAAAAGGAAAAATACAATCCAAGGATGTCCCTTAGGTTGCCTTTTAAACACTGGGGGAGTAGTTGAACACATTTTATTATACAAATGTAATAGAATATTATTTTGCTGTAAGAAATTATTTTTTTAAAAAAAGCACCCATTTGGAGAATACTGGGAGGATGCACTGAGGCTGATTCAGGAGAAAAATTTACATTAAGATAATAACATTGTAAATAAAAAGTTTTGAAAGACTTAAGAACTCAGTGCAATGACAAATCAAGTCTACAGAGGATCTCTGAGGAAGCATGTTTCTCACTTCTTGATAGAGAGATAATGTACTTGAGGTACAGAAAAAGACAAAAAGTTTTGGACATAGTCACTGTGTAAATTCATTTTGCTTAATTATACTTGTTACAAAGATTTTTCTTCTAATTTAAAAAAAAAAGGGTATAGAATGGAAGAAATAGTGATACCAGAAACAAAAAAAAGGACATTGGCACATTTTTAACTACACAGAAGTTCAGAAGGAAGCATAGACAGATAGGATAGTAATTTATAATATGCTTTTAAAAGTAAGCTTGTGAAAAAGTAAGCTAGCAATATGGAAATTCAGTTTGATATACAGTCCTTTTTTAAAAAAAATTCTGCTACATAGATGGAAATGCTCCTTTCTGGAAATTAAGTTTAGAAAAAAATATATTAAAAGAAAAAAGAAAACACATATGGTATAATAAGCAACAATGTATTTCTTTCTTTGGGCTTTATATATCTTTAATGCTATCTTTTTTTTTTTTTTACGTCTGACAACTCTAACTCCAACCCAAGTCTGGGACAGTTTTCCCAGGATTATAAAACTAAACTTTGTCTATGGGGAATGAGACAGGACTTCTGATTGGCTGATAGATAAGTTGAGCCCATTATGCTTCCTACCCAGTTCCCAAAGGGAGCTGGAGAGAGCTTGGGCAAGCACTAGCTTTAAATGGCAAACTGGTCATCTCCCTAGAGTCACAGACAGTTAAGAAATATATATCCTACAGTAACTCTTGATTTCTGGTGCTTGCAACCCTAAAGACTACTAAGAGTAAATTCATCTTGGTAAAATCATTCTATTCTTCCTTCCTTGAGCTTAAGAAGTCATTTATTCTTAAGGTTTTTTTTTGTCTATTCTAATCTGTAAGATATCCCCAATTTCTATTTACTTCATACTTGTTAAGGAGGCATATTAGATATTGGGACTGTCATTTCCCTAACTAGCATTTGATGGGACAGAGTAAAATTAGAAAGAATAAGGTAAGGATCATCATTTCTATCACCATTACCATCATCACCACTTCTATCACCCCAGGCCTTGAGAATAACCAAGGAAAAAAACTTTCATCCTGAATCTCTCTTAGCCCTAGACCACCAATACTTGATGTTAGAAAAAATTAATTAGAAAAAATTCAAGTCAATATTATTTTTGGAGATAGGAAAGTGAAGAAGAGATTATTTAGTTACCAAGAACCTAGATTCTGCCTGCCACTCTTTGCTAGACTGCAATACCAACAGTCATTCTCTTACTCTCCAAATAATAGATATTTACAATATATAGAATATTTACTCCATTTATAGAACATGACATAGTTATCCCAAATTAAGTCCTCTTCCTCAGGAAGGCTGCAGGAGTCTATTTTGTCCAGCTAATGTTCAGTGAGCATACTTAAATGCTGTTAAAGTCTTCCACCCTTTACTTGTGGTTTTGGATGCTTTCTTCAAGATTCTTTCCATTTGCTGCCTCTTTAAAAACAGAATGGGTCAGATCTCAGATCTGATATCTATCCATATCACACATAGGTCTCTTTATAATATATGGCCCTACTGCATATATTCTACTCAACTATTAAGACTAATTCCTAAAATAAACTGAATTTACAATCTGACTTTCAAATCATTCTATCACAAAGTATTATATCATTTTGAAGCATATTCAATCACATTGCTCTCACTTAAAATGATTAACAATGATATTTTTAGTTAAAGCAAAAAGATTTTTTGTATCATTAATAAAATATCAGTGAGTCAATAAAATATCATTTATTAAATGCCTATGTGTCAGGTATTAGCTAAGAGAAGCAAACAATAATCCTTGCTTTCAATTAATAGGGGAGATACCATATATACAACTCTGTGCAAGCAAGATATATATTGGATAAGTTGAGAGTAGTCTCATAAAGAAAGGCTTTTGCAGGAGGTAGGACTTTAGTTGAGTATTTTTGAAATATTTCTTCTCAATATCATCCTTTTAATGTCTATTTTGCTTGAGTTATAGAGTGTACATGATTATTAGTATAATAGCATATGTAAAAGTAATTTATAAGTAACCAAGTAATGGAAGCTGTCTGCTCAATTTTTTTTTTTTTACACATAGGGGTATGCTATCAAAAATTTTTGTAGCCCATTGGACTAGATGATCCCTCACGTCCCTTCTAACTATAAGATTCTTCCACACAATATAAAATTTTTCCAGAGAAAATGTATTTCTTTTATTGAGATATATATATCTTTTATGCTATTTTTAAATTTTTTTTTACACCAATTCCTTGATCTTACAAATGTCAGTTGATCACAGTCACATTATTTGTTCCCAAAAATATACTTTGGCAACCTCTCCTAGAACCATGAAATCCAAAAAAATATATACAAACATCTCCAAATAGAACTTTATCATCAACTCAATGATTTGATAACAATGGAGCTTTTCATTCTTCTCAGATTCAAATTCAGAGATTAAAACAAAGAAGATAAATAAATGTGAAAGTATCAAACAGATGGTGGAAATTAAATCAAAAGAAGAGCTTTATTTTCCAAAATGAGTATTTTTTCTTTCTTTTAATCTTCCTAGGAAATTTGAGTATGAAAGCATTTTGCTGATTATGCACAATATGCACTTTTAAAGAACTCAAGAATGAATGAAATCTTAGAAAACAATTATGGGGATTTTCTCAGTGGGACTCACTAGGTGGGATGAAATCCTCACTGCCAGGGATGAAGGTTGTAGAGGGTTAGGCTACAGCTAAAAATACTGGATCAAAATTCTACCTTGAATTTTAAACTAAATTAGAAAAGACTAAACCCAGGAAAAAATATGCAAGGTCAGGCTGTATTTTATAGTCCAGAATCTGACAGAATGCATCCATGATGTGTTTCTACCAGCTGTCCATTTCTTCCTCTTACAATAATTGGTAGTCCTGAATAAGAATATATGACATCACATTATAATTATTTTTGTACAGCTATCTAATTAGCATATTTAGAAAAAACAAATGGGTGGAAGAGAGAAACAGAGAGTCAGAATGAGTGAAAGAGACCTAGAAAGAGGGAATTTGAGGGAAAGGGAGAGAAAGAGGAAAAAATGAATGATAATTAACACATCACTGCCATGAGAAAGTAATGATAACCTTATATTATTGTCCTTACTATAGCAATAAATAAAAACATTTAGAAAGACTTTGCCCAGCCCCACCCTTCTTAACCTAACACTGAATAATATTTTTACATGTACAGTCTTTGGTCTTTGGAGATCCTATTACAAAAGAAATGCAAGAGATATCCCCTCTACTGACTAGTCACTGGAGTATATACATGAAGAAGGCTCAGATTGGTCTTTAATTATGGTCTGTTTTTATTACAGTATTTACAGAGTACCTTATATCTTTAAAATTCTTTAGTTATACCATATTACTTTATACTTTGGTAGGTGAGAATTATTATTTCATTTAAATAAGATTAGTTAAAGTATTCATTTAACAGTTTCTATGTACTGTACTGTGTTGGGAATATATACATGAGTAAGAAGGACAACCCTTGTCCTTGGGTAGTTTATATCTTAAAGAGAGGGTGGGACGGGGAGACCACATATTAAAAGGGCCTGTAAAGCTAGGAAGGAGCAAGTTGGGAACTAAACTGAAGAGTCAAGAGCTAAGCAAGGTTAGGAGTGAGCAAGGAGATTCCCTGAAGCAGCTCACCAAGAGGAGGCTAATAGAGAAGAGACTATCTTCCCCTTATGGAGGAGATCTTGTCCCTTCTTATTCCTAATCCTATCAAAACAGCATAAAGACCTGATGTGTCCTATTCCTTTACCTGTTGTCAGTCCCCATACCTGAGAGCTTCTAAAATAGCAGTGAAGGCTTCATCTCGGTGTTTCATTCCCACCAAACTGGCTGACCAGTTCTGTAATAGCTGCTTTTTCTCTAAGTTGATAGTGTCTATTTCTGTGCAGGCCTGCCAACGGATAATATCAGGAGATAGGAAGTTTAATTTACAAATAGAGTTTACATATTCATTTTACCCAGGATAAAATAAGAATAAAGAAATAAACAACCATTTGGAACCCTTACATATTCTCCTCTTTTCTGTGTCTCCTCTTACATGTGGCACTATTTCTCAACCTCCTCAATTTTTGGCTCATCAAAATCCATCATGGTCCCCAGATGTGTTCCCTAAGGTTCTGATTTGGTCTCTCCTCTTTTCTCTCTTTATACTTTGGTCTGGTGACCTTATCCTATCTCACAGGGTTAATTATCATTTCTATGGTTATCAATTTATCCAGTCTCAGTCTTCCTTCTAGTTTTAGTCCTGTTATCACTAGCTTTCTTTTTAAAATTAAAGCTTTTTTATGTTCAAAATATATGCATGGAGAATTTTTCAATAGTCACCCTTACAAAACCTTGTGTTTCTAATTCCCCCCCCCTTATCTCCACTCCCTCTCCTAGATAGCAAGTAATCCAATATATGTTAAATGTTAAAAAATGTATGTTAAATCCAATATATGTATACATATTTATACAATTATCATACTACCCAAGAAAAATCAGATCAAAAAGGAAAAGAGGAGAAAGAAAAAAAATGCAAACAAACAACAACAAAAAATGAAAATACTATATTGTGTTCCAGATTCATTTCTCATATTTGTCTCTCTGGATGCAGATGGCTCTTTTCATCACAAGATCACTGAAACTGTCCTCAATCATCTCATTGTTGAAAAGAGGCACATCCATAATAATTGATCTTCATATAATTATCACTAGCTGTCTATTGAAAATTTAAAACTTGTTTTTCTGGGAGATATCACAAATTCAACTTATACAAATAGACATCAAAAAGGACTCACATGTGCAAAAATATTTGTAGCAGTCCTTTTTGTGGTGGCAAGGAACTGGAAACTGAGTGGGTGCCCATCAGTTGGGGAATGGTTAAATAAGTTATGGGAGCTGAATGTAATGGAATATTATTGTTCTCTAACAAATGATGAGCAGGCTGATTTCAGAAAAGCCTGTAAAGACTTATGTAAACTGATGCTGAGTGAAATGAGCAAAATCAAGAGAACATTGTACACAGCAACAACAAGATTATGTGGTGATCAACTGTGATGGACTTGACTCTTTTCAACAATGAATTGATTCAAGGTTAATTCCAATAGACTTGTGATGTAAAATGCCACCCACATATATAGAGAGAACTATGGAGAATGAATGTAAATCAAAGTATAATATTTTTACCTTTGTTGCTGCTGTTGTTTCCTTGTTTTCCTTTCTCAAATTTTTTCTTTTTTGATCTAATTTTTCTTGTTTAGTATGACTGTATGGAAATATGTTTAACTTACAATGAATTGCTTACTGTCTTGGGGAAAGGAGAAAGGGAGAGAGAGGGGAAAAGTTTGGAACACAAAGTTTTGCTAAGATGAATGTTGAAAACTATTTGTACGTATTTGGAAAAAACAAAATATTATTAAAAAAAAAAACAAATAGAATCCATCATCTTTCCTTCAAACTACAGCCTTTCCTCAAATTTCTCTTTATCTGTTCAAGAGACCACTTTGACATTATGCTTATTTACACATTTACCTCATATATTCAATCAGTCGCCATATCTTGCCATTTCTATCTCCATGAAATCTCTCAAATCCAACCCCTTCTTATTATCTACTTACATGACCACCTTAGTTCAGATCCTTTTGTTTAGGTTATTGTCACAGTCTTTTTAGTGATTCTTCTGTCTCTAATCTCTTCACTTTAGACTATCCTTCACACAACTGACAAAATGATTTTCCTTGAATCCACATCTAACCATTTTATTCCTCTACTTAATAAACTCGACTGGTTTCATATTGTCTTTAGCCTTTAGGATAAAATCTAAATGCCTTTGTTTAGATTTTAAAGCCGTAACAACAAGACTATACAATGATCAAATCTGAGGGATGTGGCTCTTTTCAACATTGAGATGAATCAAACCAGTTCCACTTATGCAGTGATGAAGAGAATCATCTACACCCAGAGAGAGAACCATGGAAACAGAGGGTGGAACACAACATAGCATTCTCACCCTCTCTGTTGTTATTTGTTTGCATTTTGTTTTCTTTCTTGGTTTTTCTTTTTCTTCCTACTTGATCTGATTTTTCTTTTGCAGCAAGACAACTGTATTATTAGATCTAACATGTATTTCAACATATTTAACATGTATTGGACTACTTGCCAATTAGGGGAGGAGGTGAGGGGAAGGAGGGGAAAATTTGGAACAAAAGCTTATGCAAGGGTCAATGTTATCTTAGGATAAGGCCCATATACATATAAGAGTTTATTGCTATAAGATCTCCTCTTACCTCTCCCACTGCTTGTCTTATTGTTTTTGTGTCTTCATTCTGGGAAGCTAATTGAGCTTCATATAAAGCAATCTGTTCTTCTAACTGGTTGGCATTCCTAGTGAGCCGATCCACAAATAGATCCTGAAAAATTAGCAGAGAAGATATACAATATAGAGGATACACTGGATCATTAAGATTAAAAATAGAGTTAAAATAAGGTAAGAAGGAACATCTAGTGTTTGGTTTGTCTCAAATCCATCCCACCAGATCCATCCAGAGTGTAGGAGCCACATTGTAAGCAAACTTAAGACTTCCTTGGTAAATTCATATAGGAAATAGAAATGATTTTATATATATATATATATATATATATATATATATATATATATCTTGTTAAATACCTGTTTTTTCTTCTCAAGTTCTGCATTTAGTTTCTCAGTTTCAGCTTTCTTTACCACCTGTCTCATTACACTGATATCATCTCGTACATCCTGATCTATATTCTGCATGTAGAACAGCCGTAATGTCAAGTTCTCCAACTCATTTTGTAGAGAAGCCACTAGGAAAGAGAAAATATGAATATAATTTATCAAGACATGGTTTGCTCTTCTATTCTAGAAAATGTATCTAAAATTACAGTATTCTCCTGTCAGATAAATGCTGAAATTATTGCTCTTTATCTTTCCTTTTCATGGAATTCATGATGACTACCAGACTTCTATATGATCTAGTCGTTACAATATTATCTTTCATTTTGACACTTTCATAATGCCATAATTTTCAAATTTATTTATTATTTTCATATTTTAGGTTGACTATTTTCTAACTGACATATTACTTATCATCAGAAACCTGTCTCCAAATCACATTTAGCATAGATTACACCTGGCAAAATTTCCTTTAAACAACTAATATCCTTAATTTCTACAATTGAATTAATCCTCTGTTCATTGCATAGAGGAGACTGTGTTGAACATTTCCACAAACTCAATTAGTAGAGAAGCTTTAGTTAACAAAAGATCAAAGACTGATGATAGAAGATTGTTATTTTAATCCTATTATAACCATTATGGAAAGCAATTTGGAAATATGTAAATAAAGGCCTAATATGTCCAGACCCTTTGACCCAGAGATTCCATTACTAAGTTTATACCCCAAGGAGGCCATTGATAAGAAAGCCCTCAAGTACACCAAAATATTTTTAGTAGGACTTTTTTTGTTATAGCAAAGAATTAGAAACAAAGCAGATGTCTTTTAGTCAGGGAATGGCTAAAGAAATTGTGATATGTAATTATAATGGAATATTGCTGCAAAATGACAAATATGATGAATAAAGAAAAACAATATGACTAAAACAATGCAAACTGAAAAAATACCAACACTCCCAAAATAAAAAGAAAATTCAAAACTGAATGTTGCCAAAAAAATTCATGGGTCAAAAAAAGATCTATGAAAAGTCATTGTGATCTTTTGAGTAGCTCACTTACAAGTGTTATATATTGCATATATTTTCAGACTTTTTTTTACTTGTATTGATGTACTGATCAATTATGCTGACTTTTTTCTTCTTTCTTTTTCTTCTTGTCTTTAAAAAAATACTGTTTTTATATGGGATGTAATCCTGATTTCTTGGGCAATTGGCATGCATTGCTTAATGAAGTGATATGCTTGTAATATGCATGTAATATATTAATGTGAGTCAATTCTCAAGTATTTGCTATATGTCTGAAACCCAGAATATGGTTAGATTTAATGTATAAGTAAAGGATAAGTGAAATGTAACTATTAAGGAAAAATAAGAAAATTAATATTCAAGCACTAAGTTGTAGATGGTAAAATTTTGCTATTTGAATTAAAAACTATTGAGACTATAATTTATACTCATGTTTCAAATTTTTGTTGTCTGAATTGTCATGAATCCAATAGTAAAACTATTTCTTTTTTGAATAAGAAATTTCTCTACCTGGTTACCTTGAGCCTTACTTTTGATAACCTTTGATTACATGATTGTAGCAGTCAGATATGAATCATGCCTAGAATCAAACAGAGTTAAAGGAGTTTTTCCTATTATACTATATGTCAGGTCAATCTGTACCCATAAGGGATGAATCTTGACATTATTAAAAACTATATTCCTCCTGTAATAATGAGCGGTAGACATTATTTAAATGCAATACTAAATTCATTAATTAGTAGATTGATACTAGAACACTCTGAATTAATATAATAGGATACAAATATGAAAAATCTTCCAATTTTAATCTGTATTCGTGGTCAAATTAATATAAGGATAATATTCTTCAAAAGGGTAAATTAGACAAAGTAATATGACAAAGATATAATATAAAGGTTAAACGGAATAGTAAATTTTGAGAAATTAACAGAATTAGACTGTTTTCTCTAAGAATTATATACAAAGATACATATATGTAATTAGCTTTCCAATGTATCTAGTATGAAAATTTAAACTTTGAGTATTATTTGGTAATAAGTACTCAAAATTGGATTAATAATTTTCCACAAAAAATTGTATTTATAATTGTTAAGGAAATAAAATTATTTTCCCATTTTAGTACTCTATGTACTTTTATCATTTTAAAAGATAACAGAATTTATTTTACAAATTAGATCAACAATGATTTTTTTTATTCTAATATCAGCTACAAGTTTTATGTAAAGGAAAATAAAAATAACAACTGTCTTCTGAAATAAGTTTGGAGAACTAAATTTAAGAAATTGGACTAACTGGCAGATTTTAGCAGAATTATCTAGAAATCTCAATAAATGAGTTGGAACCAGAGAAGTAGAGCAGAGTCCTCTTTACAGTTGCCCTTAACAACTACGTAAACAACTACAGGAGACAACTAGAAGTCAAAATGTACTGATTAAATGGACATGGGGAGTGGATTACTAAGCTACAAGAAGATTTGATATAAGTGAATTTTAATGTATTCATTATTGTATTGCTCTGGCAATCTTTCCTCTCAGAATTAGTTCATTGTTAAACCTTCTAAGTAGTTTGATCTGTAATCTGATATGTAATTTTGATTATGATTATATGAAAAAACTGTAAATGATATATGGAGGAAGTGGGTTGTTCATTCCCTCATGAATCAAAAGGAGAAAATTGAAGGAATTGAAGGAATTGGAGCAGCAAGTTATTTTTGGAATTGAATGAACTACACTGACTCCATTTTGTGACTCAGTTCTAGAGCTGGTTCAATTACCTTTTTATTCAATTATGGGACTAGCCCAGTTCCCAGAAAATTTTATTCAATTGTGGGAATTGTGAGGGAAAACGATATTGTGTTGTTTACCTAGCCCTGCATGCCTGGGAAGTTGAACCATATCTATCTCTTGCTTAGAAAGACTCTTAATTAAGGACCCAAGTTATGCTGACCAGAAGCCCAACAGATTCAAAGATCAATATAAGGAAAATAATTGTACATTTCAAGCAATCTATATCTAAAAACTTGTCCATACTGATCAATCTTTTTCTGAATTCATGGAATTGCACCTGTTGCTTTTCCCCTTCCAACTTGGAAAGTTCCTAATCTTTTCCAACTAGAAATAAGGTTACCTAGTGTAACCTGATTAATTGTTTCCTGTTAATTAATTGGCCTTATTTGTTTTCAATGTATAAAAATGTCTCTCCCTCTATTTGGAGTTCAGCCCCAAAGTTGAGGAAAGCAATCCATCCCAATTTTGTTGAGCAATTGGCAGAGATTTGCTTAATAAATAGATAAACTCAGAAGCTCAAACCTTTCTTTCCTCAGTCATTTCATCTTTGACCTGCCACAGATGGCTCTTTGATAGAGGAAGGGGAAGGTATACTGAAAGAAATTATTGTGACAAACAAAAAACAATAATACTTCAATCTTAAAATGTTATTAATGTTGAGGAGCAGTTGAAAGAGAAAAATATATATAAATAAATTTAATTAATTTAACTAAAATGTATAATACCTGTTAAGTTATTGTTTCTGGAAATAGAAAATGGATTCAATATAAAAATATATTCTAAGTCCTCCAACATCAGGCCCTGACCTATCTTTTCAAATTTACTCTCTATATTAATCTTCATGTCAAACTTGTCTATTCATTATTCCTTGAACACATCTTCACTTCTCTGTTCAGACTATTTCTCTCATCTCTTTTCTATGTATATCTAAATCCCACTGGGATTAGTTATTTTTTGGGATCTACTTTAACTGGTAAGAAGAAATCTAGGTTTCTTATGCTTCTGATGTCTTAGAGACAAGTAAGGAATTGTTTATATATACCACACATTTAGTATTTAAATATTAGCTACTCTGTATTGTCATTGATATTCATGTATAATGAATATCTGGAGGTGTGCCAATGAGATTTATTTATTTGACATAAAAAGTTCACCCGCCAAACTGCTGCAGGAGTAATGAGGTAAGAGTTTCACTTTACTTCAGCCTTTACATTTAGATGTGAATGTTACCCCTCTTTTCCAGTCTTTCTCTTACTACTCCCACTAGGTATGGCCTACTCTTTAGTCACCATTGTCAGTTCCATCTTGCAGAGACAATCGACAATGCAACATGACCACAAGCAGTATCCTAAGTCTGTGCTGATGGCAACTATTATTGAATTCATTATTTTGTGTAACGGGGAAAAATTGTATTCATGCTTTTAACTTGCTTTGGGAAGTTTATAAAATATAAATAAGTTTTTTCTCTCATAAGGTTTTTTTTCTCTAGGCCCTTATCCAGGAAATGATAAAATCTTTTTATTTAATACCGACTCTTTTTTAAGTCTTTAATTTTATCAGTAGAAACTGGTCTTCAATGATACTGGTCCTATCATCTGCTCTGCTCATCTTCCTCAACCTTTGTCCACAATACACTGAACTCCATCCCAATTTCTGATGGGAGAGCTTTTGTCTTATATTTCCTGAAACCTTAAGTCTGTCCCTTCTCCCCTATGCTTTTGTGGCATCCCCAGCACTTAGTATGGTACCTGGCACATATTAAACATCTAATAATTGATTTTTTATTAATTTGTTCATTCCCTAATGAGATTATAAATACTTTGAAGTCAGGGACTTCATCTGATACTTTTCTACATCTTTCATAATACCTGATGTAGTGTTTTGTAAATATTTCCTTAATTTTGAAGATCTCTTTTCTTCCTTTTTTTCCCCCACTCATTTACATGGGCTCGTTGGGTAAAGGAGAGAAGATGTTTTTACAAATTAAAGTGACATTAAAAAGGCAATAAAAGTTCATTTTAATTTTAAAATAAGTATTTACTTGTTGGTTGATGTTTAGTATGTTGTATAATATTGTAGTTTGTGATGGAAATTGTTTCTTCCCTGCTCCTTTACTATTTAAGTAACTGAAGACACTAATAAAGTGTCTTCTCCAAGCCAAAAGCATAGTGATGTATGGGGAAAGAAGAAATGGCTTGTAGGGAGTTGTTAGCCATGAGGAAAGGATTCCAAAGACAGTTTTTGTTCTTCCCTTACATGAAGGAGGTGTCAAGGAAAAATAGAGGAGTCTGTAAAGACTTGCTTGCTAATCTGAAAACTTGGAGAGTGGTAGTCAGGCTATGGAAAACTGATAACTTCGTGCCTTCTCCCACCCTGAGCAGCACAGAGTAAAAACCAAAACACTACCCCCTTCCTTGTGCAAACCAACCAGTATTTATGAGAGAAGATCCATAATCAGGACTATATATGCCTCTGTGGATTCATAAAGAGCTTTAAAACAATTGATTACTTATTCTTTTATTTTTATTTGATTTCCCTCACTGTAAAAGAGGCATCTGGGTAGCTTTGGGGATGGAACTGAGGAAGACTTGAGTTCAAATCCAGCCTCAGACACTACTACCTATGTGAACCTGGGTAAATGCTTTTACCCCCATTTGCTTCAGTTTCCTCAACTGTAAAATGGAGATAATAAAAGCACCTATATCTCAGGGTTGTTGTGAGGATAAATTGAACAAACTTTATAAAGTCCTTAGTTACTTAATAAATGTTTGTTCCATTTCCTTCTTTTCCTAATAAAACTTTACTCTGTAATACTGCAAATTGTATGTTTTCAAATCTCAGTATATTGGGGATCATGTATGTATTTTCCCAGGAACAGAGAAGTTCTATGGGCCCTTTGTGTTGTGAAAGACACAACAAGGTTGCACTATAAATTGGAGGGAAAAAAGCAAATAATAAAGATATGTACTTTTTTTCTGTTCCTCCTTGGCAGTTGCAATGGTTTTGTTGTAGAGAGCCCTTGTGTTTCGTAGTTCCTCCTCTGTTTGCCTCCTCTCTGACTCAAGAACAGAATGTTGATCGTGGTGCTTCTCCAGTTCCATCTGTAGCTGGGCCAAATGCTGCTGCACACCATAAAGTTGTACACCAAGCTCCTCCCTCTGAGTTTTGCCATGCTTTGTAGCCACAGTCTGTACAGAAAAGAAGTCAATCAGTGCCACTTACATTGGACAAAACTTGTGTAGTTGATCAAGTAAAAACTGTACCAGCTCATGGATATCCAGTTTCAGCTTATCTATCTGTTTGTTTAGGTAATTCTTCAGTGCAGATTGGAATCTTTTCATCAAGGGCTGAAAGAAAGAAAAACCGAAATTTTTATTACCTACAATCCAGTGTTGGGAAATAAGAATGTTTTATATGTTTGTTTTTACCATTGTGTAATTTGCATGTGCATAGATAAATGCTTGCACAAGGGAGCATTTAGTAAACTCCTGCTATTAGAAACAAATGTCAGAGCACAGTTCCCTCTCTCCCCCAATTAGTTAATCAATGAATGACATTACCAAGGTATTAAAGAATTTTCCCACAATTTCAACACAAAGTTTGAACAATAAAAAAGGAACATAGGTCTTCGAGCTATTGAGCTATTGAATTAGATTAGCTAGATGAATTAGACATATCTCTGGAACTATGTATGAAAAAAGCACTGAGCTCAGAAGCGCAAGAGTCAAGTTTTGTAGCTAAGGATTCCAACTGAACCATTGAGAATCACTGGCAGCAGCTGTTGTGTATGGAGTCATTTCTCTTTCTCTTTGTTTCTTTCTCTGTCTCTCTGTCCCTGGTTCTATCTCTGAGTTTCTCTGTTTCTGCCACTCTCTGTTTCTGTCTCTCTGTTTATCTGTCTCTGTTTCTCCTTTTTTCATTGATCACGTTACTGGAGATTCTAGACCAGTAGCAGACAACACATATAATTGAGACTAGAGAACATAATATAATTGAGAACAAATATGGATAGACACAGATTCAGAAGAATAGCCACCCAAGGGAGGAAAATAGCTTCTAGGAATATAATCCCTTTTGGTAGAGAGAATGCCAGCTATGATCCCAAAAAGGCATCAGTTCCTGGAATTTTCCAGAGCGCTACAGCTAAGGGAAATTCCATGGGACTTCCCCAAAGAAGAAAATGACTCCCTTGCTAGGATTTGTGAGATATTCCTTTGCCTAATGTGATCCCTATATATGTACCTCACTACTTTTGTATTTTAAGATTGAGCCTATTCTCTCCAGAGACCCTGTGTATAGAAGGGCCAAATGTACCTGTAGCTTGTGGGGTAGGGGTATGTTTTGTATCAATCATTCTTACTATTTCACCTTAGCAAATACCCTTTTCTAAAAACTAGTCTGGTTGACTGATGTTAGTGAGAAGCAGGGTGGTAGAAATTCATGAATGACAGAACTAGAAACCTAATCTCTTAAAATTACCCCTAGAATTCTGAAGTAAGTAGTAGTCTGTCATCCCTCAAGGACCTCACTCACCAATGTGAGTAGAAGTTGGAGGCAGGTGTACAGGGTCATAATACATACCATATCATGGCAAACAACTATTATCTTGGTTTTAGAAAAGGTATAAACTGTTAAAGGTAAGATTAAAATTTGTGATAAAATTTAACTGTAAAAACCTGCACATTACTTTGGTCACTTTGGCAGCATCCTTCTAATTCCCCATTTCTATTAGCCTGAGAACCATAATCCACCAAATTGGCTTGCATTTAATATGTTCACATAAGCCACATAATCATTTTGGAAAAATCAATAATGCTATGCATTATGAACAGAAAAAAAATCTGTCAGGAATTGTCTTTGTTCTTAAAAGGAGTGAGGAAATAAATGCATTGTGCGATTAAAATATATGACAATCTATGTTAAATGACAAGTGAATGTCATAGACAAGAATTTAGAGGAGGGAGAGGTTAACATTGGACTGGAATGGTCAGGGAAATAGGAAATGGCTAGGTACAGTGGAGGGAGAAAATATGATTAAAATGCAGCTTCTGGGGAGGATTTTGGGAAGATAGCAGAGGAGGTTGATAAATTTCAAGTTCTCCCAATTTCTCCCACAAATAGAACAAATTTGCACCTCAGAGCAAACAGACTGGTTAAAAATCAAGAAGACTTGGGGCAGAAGAGGGCTCTTCCAGGTACAACTTGAGAAGATAGGAAGAAAGACCTGAGGGACAGGATTAACCAGTATAAAGTAAAAACACACCTCTGGTCTAACTCCACAGAAACATTAAGTGGAGAACCCTGGGGGGTCTAGCTGATTGTGGCTGCAGTCTCTACTGGAACCTCAGAAACTTTCACCTCCTGGACTGTTTATGGAGTCTGGGTCTGAGTCCCAGAGGACTGATGGAATCTGTTTGATTGGGAACACCAGGCCCAGCTGTGTTGCAAAGCATGGCACGGGAGGAGGAGAAACCATTACAATCAGTGAGTACAGGGGGCAGTGGGATAGGGATGCTGCTGGCTGCAGGCACTTGTTGGAGGGGAAAACTCTTGGTTTGGGGTTCTTGGTCAAAGGAGAGAGCTGAAGTAAAGCTAGAAACATCATTCCCCGCACTCCAAGATCAGAAGTTATACTAATACTTTTTATTTTAAAAAAAATGAATTAGCAAAGAAGAAAGAACCCTATCATAGAAACTTACTATGGGAACAGGGAAAACCAGGGTTCATCTTCAGAGGAGGATACTGAAGTTAAAAAAAAAATCTTCTACCCCAAAGAGTAACATGGAATGGCTCCAAGCTCAGAGAGAATTTATAGAAGAACTCAAAAAAGAATTTAAAAATCAAATGAGAGACATTGGGAAAAAACTAAAAGCTAAAAACTAAAAACCATTTGGGAAAAACAAGAAGATTATGGGAAAAAAGTAACTAGAAAAAAAGATATAGTCTCAAAGATGAAAATAACTCTTTGAAAATCAGAATTGGACAAGGGGAAGCCAGTGAAGCTATGAGAGACCAAAAAATAACATATGAGATCATAAAGAATGAAAATATAGAACAGAATGTAAAATATTTTATAAGAAAAATGACAGATCTGGATAACAGATTAAGAAGAGAAAATATAAGAATATTTGAACTGCCTGAAAGTTGTGATCAAAAAAAGGACCTTGACACAACAATGCAAGAAATAATCCAAGAAAACTGATCTGTAGTGATAGAACATGAAAGGAAATTAGAAATAGAAAAAATCCACTGATCACCACCTCAATGAGAGCCTTTGTGGAAAATACATGGGAAATTATTGCCAAATTTCGAAACTCCCAGATCAAAAGGAAATTTTTTCAAGAAATAAGAACAATTCAAGTACAATGGAGCTACAGTTAGAATTGTACAGGATTTATCAGCAGCCACAATAAAAGACTAAAGGTCCTGGAATCACATCTATTGACAATCAAAAGAACTAGGCCTGCACCCAAAAATAAAATATCCAGCAAAATTATCTACAATATTGAATGAGAAAAAAATGAAACATTCAATGAACTTGCAGATTTTCAGTACTTCCTATCAACCAAATTCAAGCTTAATTGTAAATTTAACATAGCTAATATCAAAGATCAGTTTCAAGGAACTCAATATGGACAAATTGTTTTATCTTTTTTTTTTTTACATGGGAAATGTATAGCATTAAGTTTATGATTGACATAAACAACAGGACAGCTTAAAAGAAAGATTGGGATAGAGTTAGGGTAAAAATAGTAATTATGTTATACAAATGAGGTGCAGAGAAAAAATAAATTCAAAGTCATTAAAGGGGGGAGGAGGGTTCATAGTTCTGAAAACCTACTCACAAAGGGAATGGGTTAAATAGGCAACATTTCATAGATAACATGAAGGGTATAGCATCCTCCAAAATTAATAAAAAAATAAGGAGGAAGAGATGAGCAGGCAGGGAAGCAAAGGGTGAGGGAACAAGACAAGGGAGGGATCCATGGGTGGGGGGAAAGTAATAGCAAGTTAAGGAGCAGAATGAAGGCAAGAGTCAGGAGTCAGCCTGTGTGTATGTATATGTGTCAAGGTATGTGTGTAAAAAATGAACATAGCAGAGAATAAAATAACCATTTACAAGGAAGTAAAGAAAGAGTCGACACTCATGAATATAATTTCTTCTATTAATATATACACTTTCTTGAACTGGTATTTGTAGTTATATATTTTGAATTCTCCCTGATGTTATGGTGGGCACATGACAATGTTCTCTTGTTTTGTTTCACTTTGTTTTGTATTCCATATCTGCTTTTCTTTTTTTCTTATTCTGTTTCTTTAAATAAAATAAATTATTAAAAAATAAAATGCAGTTGCTAATCAATCTAGTTGTTTCTCAATCTGTCTTCAGCTGCTTATGTCAAAAGTAAAATTTAAGAATCTTCTTACATGGTCAGGATCCAAAACCACCAACTGAGTTTCTTCTTCTGCTTCCTCACTTATTTCTGATTCTGATACATGCTCCATCTCAACTCCCCCAGGACTGTAGAAATTAATAGCATCCAACAATGGAGTAGCTGTTACGACTCCTATTGTAATTGAGAGGGGTGGAGGTAAGAAAAAATGAGAAGTCAGGTGGTACAGCAAGAAAAATCACTTAGAAGTCAACATAAACAATGGGTTAATAGTTTTGAATACATTATTCTAAAATTATTTGAACAATAAATATGGCAGGGCTGCTACTTCCTTAGATCCAGACAGCAATGCTTTTCTTCATGCTTTCTAAGTATTCATTGGCTTTTATGGTTGTCATATCAAACTGTCAATTCATATCCAATATGCAGCACACTAAAATTCTCTAATCACTTTTTTCAGAAGAACTGACTTCAAGTCACGTCTCCCTTATATTGTGCTTATGAAACTGATGTTTTGAAAGCCAAGTATAAGACATTGTATCACTTGTATTCCATTTTGTTTTATTGGCTTTATCCCAGTGTTCTAGTCTTTTAAGATATTTTTGGATCCTGACTGTGATCCAGTATATTAGGTATTTTTCCTAGCTCGGTATAGCCTTCACATTAAATAAGCATACTATATTTTCATTTATCCAAATCATTGATATAGACATAAATAGCAAAAGCTGAAAGAAAGATCCATGGGGTACGCCATAGAGATTTTTTTCCAAATTGATATCTAATTATTAATGATTGGTTTTTGGATCCAGGCATTCAGCCACCTAATTGATCTCCCTGCCTCAATTCTGTCCCCACCTCAAAATCTTACAAAGATTAATGCTGAAAACTATCTTTATGTGTAATTGAAAAAAAAAGCATTAAATAAAAAAAATCTTAAAGCATTCTAAAAACCTGGCCATCTGTAGAACATTTTGTGGTTTGCAAAACACTACATAAATTATCTCATTTGATCCTCACAAACACCATATGAGCTAGATAATACAGGTATCATTTATACCCATTTTACAGATGAGGGAACTGAGACTCAGAGAGATTATGCTATAGTCTCATAGTGTGGCAGGATCTGAATCTAGGTCTTACCTGACTCTTAAGTTCAACATTCTAATCACTATTGTACTTTACTTCTCATTAATAGTATTATTCATGTGGGAAAAAGCTATTTGCTTTTTTTTCCTATAAAATAAATTTTTTCTATAAATGCTCTGAGTGAATACAAATAAATAAACTATGTAGTTAAACTTCAAGTATATCCATAAAATATTATTTACATTTTGATAAAAATTCTAAACTTTAACAAAATAGCAATAATTTTACAATAATTTATTGCTTTGCATTCCTTTCTAATTTTTAAACAATATTTATAAAGCTTTGTTATGTTGGGTTTTCAGAATAGTCAAAGACAATGTATGTTTTTTTAATTAATCTAAATTAACTTTATATCATATATATTTCCATCTTTTTATTTTTTAATATTTGAAATTTGGGGGAACACAATAGCATTCACTACACTGATTATATATATATTTATAATTCATTATATTATTATAGTTTATTCAGCTAGTCTACAATTGTTTGATTTTGTGGTCTGTTTCCAGGGATTTTTTAAAATTACAAATAAAGCAGCTATAAGTATTTTTGTATAGATATATTTCCTCCCCCTCTCACCTTGTAATAACAATTTTAGGATATAGTCTCACATCTATAGTCATACCAACAACTTAATAGGGCTAGGAATTGGAATTGTGATTTCATTGATGTAGGCAACTCCTAGATTAAAAATAAAATCTCTACCCATGTAGGTCAACACCTCCTCTGCCAATTACAATCTTAGAGAATTTTCTAAAAAATTACATCTAAGTGATTTGCTCATAGTCCCACAGCTAATATGTGTCAGAGGTAGGACCTGAATCCAAATATTCCTGGCTTTAATGCTAATATCCCATATCTTGCAATAAATAACCCAATGAATTCTATCCATATGAATATTTAAACAATTTGGAGAGAGGTGGGCAAGATAATTGGGGTTAAGTGACTTGGCCAGGACCACACATCGTATGTGTGCTCAGGTCTACCGACTCCATGGAGGTCCTCTATCCATTGTACCATCTAGCTGCCCTGATTTAAAAATTTTTTAAAAACGCTTCAAAAAGATGATATTTAATTTTTAAAAAATCCTCATTTACAAGGACTACTTTTCACTTTTGTATTTTATAACCAACATTTAGAACAAATTTGATAGTAATAAGTACTTAAAATATATACACACCGATGAACAAGTTCTATATAACATATCCATCTAACTGCATGGCATAATCTGAGAAAGAAACATTCTTCATCTGGTTTCTCCTATGTGAATTGAATAGTCAAGCCAAGCTCTTTCTTTCTCTGTTTCTTTCTGTCTGTTTGTCTCTACTACTCTCTCCCATCTCTCTACCTCTCTTTCCCTCTTCCCTGCTCCCCTCCCTCTCTTTTCTGTTTCTGTCTCTATGTCTCTGTGTCTGTCTGTCTCTCTCTCTCTCTCTTTCTCTCTCTCTGTCTCTCTCTCTGTCTCTCTCTGTCTCTCTCTTTCTCTCTCTCTCTCTGTGTCTTTGTGTGTGTGTGTGTGTGTGTGTGTGTGTGTGTGTGTGTGTGTATGAGAGAGAGAGAGAGAGAGAGAGAGAGAGAGAGAGAGAGAGAGAGAGAGAAAGAGAGAGAGAGAGAGAGAATCTCTTCTTTGAAACCTTGCAGTGTTTGAGGGCTTGAAATGTCATCTGTAAACAATAGCATCTGAAGGATCTCACTATCCAAAAGGAATTTTTTAAAACTTGGAATATATGCTGGACAGCTTCCATCACTATAATGAAAACCTTTGGCTAGCTTACATCTCCATATTTTGTAGATTTTCTGATGTTTATGATAAGATGTTTGTTGAATAAGGTTATTTCTCTTGTTATTACTGTCAAGAAATCTTGAATGACTACTGACATGTGGATGAGATATCTTGACAACAAATATCCTATAAGAAGGTATTTCATTCTTCTAAATCAAAGGTTTTTTCATAACAAAGAATACACACAATTTTATATTGTATTCTGTACACCTTTTACCATATGAGATGGCAAAAATGGTATAGTCCATTATAGGATATCACTTGTGAAAGCCTGCCTGTTCCCATTCTTGAGGATGCCCTTGATATATGTATATATGGTTACATTTATAATGTTATTGCTTTTGGCTTTGGCAAATCCAGACCCTGAGAATTTCTCAGTGACAACACTGACTAGAATGATATAAGGTAAGGAGGGGAGCTCCAGTAGGATTTCTGTAAAAGCTGTATGCAGAAATTAGGGAAAAAGTCGACCTTTTGGAATTTTTATGCCTCCTTGATATGCAATAAATAGCAACTTCAATCCAAGTTCTTCATTCTAAAATGGGACCTGGTGCCCCACTGAGATTTTTCCTCTTTCTGTTTTAGGTCAGCTCTTCTCTGTTTCTATCTTTTTGAATCTCTCTCTCTCTCTCTCTCTCTCTTTCTCTCTCTCTCTCTCTCTCTCTCTCTCTCTTTCTTTCTCTCTCTCTCTCCTTCCTCCCTCTCTCTTTTTCATAACAAGGAATAAACACAAATTTAATCTTGTATTCTGTACATCTGTACATCTACATGTAAGATAGAAAAGTGATGGCCAAATTTCTTCTCATGGCTTGTCTCTCTGAATCACAAAATCCCAAATTCTAGTCCATTTTCAATTCCTCATGTTTTAAAAGAATCCATTAAATTTTATATATATATATAAAACAAAAATTTCCAATATAATATTCAATTTTGTAATTTTCTCATTTATTATATTCAGAAAATGAAACCATGAAATTTCACTAATCAAGTTTTTATCATTTTGTAATTTAATTAATTATGCCTTTAAAAATGAAGTTTCAAGACAAGTCCAAGTATGTGCATGCTTATTTAATATTAAGAGTACTTTGATATTTTTTGTGATATAGTTGTCCTATTTATCTTAATAGGTTTTTTTTTAATTTAAAAAGTATTCTTATCTAAAGTAAGGATTTTAATTCCTGGTTTTTTGATGAATTTTTATTCTAATTTCTTATAAATATTTAGGTATCATTGTTGTCTTTGACATGTAAGCAAGGCAACATTTTAGGGTCCACTTTGTAACTAATTTTCTTTTTATAAGTGAATTAAATGCATTAAAATCCAAAGTTGAATTTTTATCAATTATTTTCTTTATCTTTTCTTACATGCATACATGCACATGCTTGTTCTGATACCTCCTTACAAACACAACACAATTAAAATCCTGGTTTTTATAAATACTCACAATTTCACTTAACCAGTTTATTACAAATGATATACTCCAGTAAAACTCTACAGCATCCACTCTAAAGTTCTAGACAAATTCACAGAATCATAGAATTTAAAAGGTGCTGAACAGTTATCAAATTCAACTAATAGCTCTATAAGAATTCATTCCTTTATCTACTCATATATTTAACAAGTATTTGTTATGTGCTAGATTATTTTATGCATTAGAGATAGAAAGACAAACAAGAAAGAGTCCCTCCCTGCAAGGAGATTACATTCTGTTATAATATACACACAGATAAATCAATACTAAACACATTACAAAGTAGTCCAGAGGCAAATGACCATTAAAACCTGGGGAGAATCAGTAAAGACTTTGTGTTGAAATTGATACTTTGCTTGACCTTTGAAACAAGTTAGGATTCTATAAAGAAGAGGGAAGGAGGTTATATATTCCAGGCGTTGACATTCTATGTAAAGGTACAATGGATGGTAAAATTGAATATCACATATGGAAAACAAGTAGACTAGTTTGCCTGAAACAGAAAGTACTGGGGGAAAATGAAGTGAAATCAATCTGAAAAGACTGCTTGGAATCAGATTTTGAAGACCTTTAAACACTTAGTAAAAGAATTTCTATTTTATATTAGGTAAAAGGAATCAATAAAACTTCTTAAGCAAGGAAATGACAACATCTGACCTATTTGGAGAAAGAAGAGATTAGAATCTATGGAAACCAATTAGAAGACTATTGAAATAATACAGGTGAAAAGTAATGAGGGTCTGAACCAGGATAATGGCTGTGTGAGCAAAGAAAAGGAAATGGAGGCAAAAGATATGGTGGGAATGGAATTAAAAAGAGTTTGCAATTGATTGAATTTGAGGGAATGGTGTCAAGGATGATACTGAGAATATGAACTCATATGATTAGGAAGATAATGGTACCTCAACAGAAACATTGAAATTAGGAACTAGAGTATATTTTTGGAGGAAAGTTAAGTTATGTTTTGGAAAGTTTGAGTCTCAGATACCTAATGGAGACCCAATTAAAAATGTCCAATAGGCAGTTAATAAATACAGCCTTGGAGATCAGGAGAGATTAAATTGGATATATAGATATGTCTTATGTAATGCTTTTTTTTTTTTTTTGGCAAATGTGACACAATCTGTTGGAATATGATAGGGAACTACTTTCCCAAGGCTGAAGATTTTATGGATATTCTGCATTTTAGCCTTCAGGTCTTCCCCCTTTTATTACCTGAAGGAGTCCTCTTCAACCTCATAAAGGAATATAGTAAAAAAACCTTGACTGTTGCTGAGTCAGGACATTTTAAAGTCATATGTAGTTCTAGATAAACAGTCAATTGGAAAAAGGATGCTTCCAGTGAAATAGTAGGCCAATGTCAAAGGTATACACATGTTCAAGGCCTCCAGTCTGCCAAAAAGAGCTCTCTATCTTCTTCCATGAATATGATTCCATTTCAGCAAACTGATATTATCTGCACATGTACCAGATACAAAAATAGTAACTAAATCAATGAGAACTTTTGAAATCATCAAGGGACAAGGAAAACAGAGAGAAAAGAAGAGGGCACAGGTCAGGACCTCGGAGAACATCTTTATTTAGAGGACAGAAAAAAATGATTCTTCAACAAAGGAGAAGAACTAGAGGCCACAAAATAAAAGTATCAAGAAAGAGCAATGTCATAGAAATCCTGAGATGAAAAAGTATGTAGGAGGAGAGAGTAATCAATGACATAAAATTCTACAGAAAAGTCAAAAAAATCTAAGGATTAAAAGAAGGCTATCAGATTTAGTATTTGAGGATTGCTGGTAAGGTCCCATCAAAAAATATTAATAGCACCTTTTTTATGGTAGCAAAGAAATGGAAGCAAAATAGATGTTCATTAATTGGGGGATTGGCTGAACCAATTAGTATGTGAATGTAATGAATATAGTGTATGAATAGTGTATGAATGACCATGCAATAAATATAATGAATATGAAGAATTCAGAGCAACTAAGAAGATTTAAAAAAAAAAACTGATATAGGAAGAAATAATTTAAAAAATAAAACAATATACATAATGACTATCACAATGTAAATTGAAAGAAAAAGCTGTGATTTTGTATGATTATAATAAACAAATATGGCTTTAGAGGGGATGATCCTCTCCTAGAGGAGAAGAGAAAAATGTACTTTTTTCCCCTCTGTTCAGAGTTGGAGAACTAAGGGCATGCAACATTACATATAGTCATCAAATTGATTTGATGTATTGGTTAGTTTAGCTGAACATTCTTTTCTTTCATTTTTATTTGTTAGAAGGGATAGTTTGAAGAAAATGGAAAAAAGGGATATATTTGTAGATAAAGGTGATATTAAAACCAGATATCAATATATGTTAAAAAAAAAAAAGGAGGAGATTATCACTGACAGTGGAGAAAGCAGTATCAATTGTGTGAAAAATTCTGGAAGCTAGATTGGAATGGGTTGAGAAGTAATAGGAGAGATATGGAGACAATAAGTAAAGACATTTTCGTAGGATTTTAAGTGAGAAAAAGAGGTAAGATATATAATAATAACTTAAACTAAATTTTAAAATAGAGAGGTAAAGGTGTTGAAATGTGTGCATTTTCAGATAATATTACTATATAATTAGTTTGGGGTAGCTAGGTTGCATAGTGGATAGAACACTGGGCTTGGAACTATAAAGTCATCTTTATGAGTTCAAAAATGGCCTCAGACAGGCTGTGAACCTAGGCAAGTCACTTTACCCAGTTTGCCCTAGCTTCTCATTTGTAAAATGATCTGGAGAAAGAAGTGACAAACATTCCAGATTTTCATCTAAGATCACAAATTGTCATAGAGAGTTGGGCATCATTGAAAAGAACAAATTATTAGTTTTACTTGTTTTACTTTGTTACAGGGGACCTCTCATGAAGTAGAGATAATTTGTAAGTATAATTTTAAAAATTAAATACACTAAAAAACTTTTAAAAATATATTAATAGCTTGCGGGGTAGGATGGTCAAAGTAAACTTTGAATGCTAATTGACTTTACTCATTTATTTTAAAAAATAGATTATAGAATGGATATGTGGGAATATTTAGAAGTAATAAGGAAAAAGCCAATAGATAAAGAAAGACCCAAATACTCCCCTCTACAACCTACTGGACCAATGAGTCTATGTTTTCCCCTTTTCAAGTATTTTATCTGTCTCCCTCTACTGTTCTCTATAGGCTTATTGCTTTTAGAATCCGTTACTCTTACCTCTCCCCCTGGAGATGAATACATGGAAAATATATTTCATCAAAATAGTCAGGAGGCTTTTAATTTTAAAAAGTGAACGTTTATTGAGTCTTCAATTATATGAAAACTTTTAAAAATTCATTACTAAAAAAACTAAAACAATTTTACAAATTAAACTTTACTTTAAAATAAGAAATAATATTTTATACACACACATACATATACTGGGATATGTTTGGACATAGGTGACACACCTGTATGGCATCTATATAGCTTGTTTTAACTTGTTCCTGCTATTTCAATATTGGTAAAAGGCAAAGTCAAAAAATCTATCTTTTTAATCTTCCCCAACTTTGCTTATCTTTTAGCATTATTATGCATAAGAATCCCATGTGTAACTTCTTGTTGATTAAAATGAGAATTAACAAATGTTAATTTAATTTTTAAAAACTCTTTGCTGTTTTGATTTTCCCTCATGATAGCCCAGAATGAAAAAGGATATCAAAACTTCTGCCATTCTGATGTCCTGTTCTAATCTGTCCCCATTCCCATCCTTTAATAGGTAGGGAAAGATATCTCAGATTGGGTATCATCCTTGAGGCAACACACACTAATCAGACCACTGAGTTATTAAAGTTAATATCAGAATTAATAATAAGCAAGAAGAATCGTAATGAGAAAATACTGTGTCTAATTAAGAAGATTTAACTCTAAATTATTTAAACAATTTATTGAAAAAACTAGAAATGGATAATAAAAATGGTGTCTGTACCAACTAAGATAATTTCATCCAGAAATTAAATCAACAAATTAAGTGCTACAAGGAGATAAAAAGAAGCCAGAACAAAACCATAGTCAACAAGCATTTGACTTACTTGCCAAATGGAGAGATAGAGCAACCAAAGATAACACTGAGCTAAACTATAAACTCATCTGTAAAATTCTTACACATAAAAATGAACTGTATTGTCTCATAAAATAGAAGGAAGTAGTAGATGGCAATACTAACCTAAAGAAAACTTAGCAACATATCTGAATAAGTCAAATCATCCCAGTAAATAAAAAATAAAAACAGAAAGAGAGTTATAAACAAAAGAAAAAATATAAAAAGGTCTGCAAAAACTTAAAACTAATAGTTTTCTCCATCAAGAAGAATGGAGCTACCACATAAATAAGGACCCTAACACCTGACAGTCCCTAAAATATTTATGGAGAAATAGTATTAAAGAGTATAAAAACTGAAGGGGAAAGGACAGAGTGGATCAAGTATATCAATCAATAAGAATTTATTAAGAACTTATCATGAGTCAGGCACTGTGACAGGTGCTAGAGAAACAAATGTAAATAATCTATATGTAGATGACATTTTATTAATTGTATCAAGGTCAAAGATATTGAACAGGCTCCTGAATGAGGTTTTCAATCATTCAAAAGAGTTTGACTTATCTATCTAGGAAAGACCACATGGATAAAACATATTTATTGCTCAGATTTCAACATGCCTCTGAATGGACAATAGAGTTTGTCCAATAAAATGTATATCCAAGACAATATAATTGAAAAGGAAGAAGAAAGCCAACTGGATTGTTTTCATGATATTACTGATTCTAAGCTTCCTCTAATATCAAAACATTATCAACACAAACATTTTTCTGATGTTGCTGTGTTGTCAGAGCAGCAAGGAATACCATTATCTCTTAAGAATTAAAGTCACATGGACCCACACTTAACACCATATACCAAGATAAGATCAAAATGGGTCCATGACCTAGGCATAAAGAATGAGATTATAAATAAATTAGAGAAACATAGGATAATTTATCTCTCAGATTTGTGGAGGAAGAAGCAATTTGTGACCAAAGATGAACTAGAGACCATTACTGATCACAAAATAGAAAATTTTGATTATATCAAATTAAAAAGCCTTTGTACAAACAAAACTAATGCAAACAAGATTAGAAGGGAAGCAACAAACTGGGAAAACATCTTCACAGTTAAAGGTTCTGATAAAGGCCTCATTTCCAAAATATATAGAACTGACTCAAATTTATAAGAAATCAAGCCATTCTCCAATTGATAAATGGTCAAAGGATATGAACAGACAATTTTCAGATGATGAAATTGAAACTATTACCACTCATATGAAAGAGTGTTCCAAATCACTATTGATCAGAGAAATGCAAATTAAGACAACTCTGAGATACCACTACACACCTGTCAGATTGGCTAAGATGACAGGAAAAAATAATGATGAATGTTGGAGGGGATGCGGGAAAACTGGGACACTAATGCATTGTTGGTGGAGTTGTGAACGAATCCAACCATTCTGAAGAGCAATCTGGAATTATGCCCAAAAAATTATCAAATTGTGCATACCCTTTGATCCAGCAGTGTTTCTATTGGGATTATATCCCAAAGAAATACTAAAGAAGGGAAAGGGACCTGTATGTGCCAAAATGTTTGTAGCAGCCCTATTTGTAGTGGCTAGAAACTGGAAAATGAATGGATGCCCATCAATTGGAGAATGGCTGGGTAAATTGTGGTATATGAATGTTATGGAATATTATTGTTCTGTAAGAAATGACCAGCAGGATGAATACAGAGAGGCTTGGAGAGACTTACATGAACTGATGCTGAGCGAAATGAGCAGAACCAGGAGATCATTATACACTTTGACAACGATATTGTATGAGGATGTATTCTGATGGAAGTAGATTTCTTTGACAAAAAGACCTAACTCAGTTTCAATTGATAAATGAAGGACAGAAGCAGCTACATCCAAAGAAAGAACACTGGGAAATGAATGTAAACTATTTGCATTTTTGTTTTTCTTCCCAGGTTATTTTTACCTTCTGAATCCAATTCTCCCTGTGCAACAAGAGTACTGTTCAGTTCTGCAAACATATATTGTATCTAGGATATACTGCAACATATCTAACATATATAAAACTGCTTGCCATCTAGGGGAAGGGGTGGAGGGAGGGAAGAGAAAAATTGGAACAGAAGCGAGTGCAAGGAATAATGTTGTAAAAAAATTACCCTGGCATGGATTCTGTCAATATAAAGTTATTATAAAATAAAATAAAATATATTAAAAAAAAGAATGAACATTTTACAGAAGGCAGTGAAAAGGTACATGGTGAATGCAAGCAGGTGACAACATGAGAGATTCTAAAGAACGATCGAAGAAGGTCCTCAAGAAATTGAATGATTGATTTTATGGTAAGAGCAAAGGATGACAGGTAGACAGTCAAAGCCTTCCAATGTTACCCTTGAAATGTTGGAAGAAAAGTAAATAAGATCTTTCATATGTTGGCTGTCAAATTAGCTGGTTAGTTGTGGCAAATAAATCAGATAAAAATCACACAGGAATCAGTGGATTGGGATCTGAATTGTTGGAAAGAAATGTCAGATTGATGAGATAGCAGATCTATTTGAATAATTTTCTCAGCTAGGTGATAAAGTAGATATAGTATCAGGTCAGGAAGATCTGTGTTTAGATGTATTTGTCTCTGTTTTCTTAACTGAACAAAATGGATAATAACATGCACCTCTAGATTTGTTGTAAGGATTAAATGAGATAATATTTGTATGGCCCTTAGAGTGTGTAACACATGATAGGTACTTAATAAATGTTTATTTCCTTTCTTCCTATCTATTTATCCACATAGAATAGATGAAAGAGCCAGTCTCTTTGCAGCTCCTCAATCTATCTTTTTTTTTTTTTTTTTTTTTTTTTGAGTGAGATAATAGGAAGTCTGGCTCCATTATAGTCTCTCCCTTCACTATTTTTCTGAAGTCCCAATATGTTTAAATTTAATTTTAATGTGTTCAAGAAGCTCAAAACATTGGCTATGAATAATGTTAATAAAGGATACTTTTAGTATTTGTCAAAGTTACCTGATTGCTCCGGGTCTCGTCCCCCTGATGTTCCTGGAGAGCTCCTGCTTCTTGAAGATGGGAGAAGATAGCCTTGGTCACTGAATGGAATATGTTCTATTTTATCCTTCTTCTCTGGGTATTTTTTTGAGAAATCCTTATCTCTCATGGTCTGCAATACAGATAAGTTTTCTGACCATCTATTTATATGAAATCTTTAAATATTATCATCTATGGATCATGGAAAAGACTTGGATTCAGGTAGACATCTCAGCTTTGACATTTAATAGCCTTTTGGTTATTGCTAAGTCTCAGTTTTTTCTTTTCTAAAATGGGACAATGATACTTATACAAGAGAGATATAAGGTACAGGGGACAGAATGCTATACTCTCCACAAGTCAATTAATTCTCAGAGCTTCAGACAACTCTCTAAATTATGTGGAAGGAATACACATACTTGTAACAATCACAGGTCTCGAATGACATATTGAGCTACTGATTTAATACTTATATTCCATCTCTCAAAAAAGAGAAAAATACTTTGTAAATCTTAAACTTTAAAGAAATGTGATCTATTATTATTCCCTCTGTCAGATTCACTCAGTAGCACTTTCTTACTGTTTCAGCATTCATATGATCCTTTAGAAGGCTCTACTTTGAAGCTACCAACCATATATTCTTTTTTGTCCACTTAGGAATAACATTTTTTTCTTTATTATTTTAAACTAATTTAAAACATTTTAAACTTAATCATCAAAACCAAAAAATATTTCAAATACAAAAATGAGCTAGGAAGAGTATTATATATATAAGAAACTATGAATTCTCTAGTCTCATATATACATATATATATAATTTATTTTTAAAAGAAATGTACTTACAAATTTAACAATGTTATATTGTAATTATTATTATATGAAATTATACTGTGTATTATAATATACTTATAAATTTAACAAAGGAATAACTAAATTGCTTTTTTTGGACCTCTTCTGTATTTCTTTTTGTTGTATATTATACTTTTCAAAATTTTTTATTGATTTTCTTGTTTGTTTTTCTTACTAGCCATTTATCTGCCTTTACTTTTGATGACTTCCACGAAAAAAAATTCTTCTAGGAAGTTTTCCTTGATTGACATCAACTACTATCCATATTACTTTCCCAAAAATCCCCATATACTTATTTATCCTTAATAGAAAGATACCCTTGAATTTATTATTTAATTATAGATAAATAATTATAGATGCATTTGTTGCATCTTTTTCCTATCTCCCAAGTCAAATTATAACTACCTGAGGTCAGAGACTGTTCTCAGAAGATATTTGTCTATAAAGTATTTAGAATTCTTTTTTTTGCAAGGCAATTGGAGTCAAGCTAGTGTCAAATGTTTAAGGCCAGATTTGAATTTAGGTTCTGAATCTAAGGCTAAGGATAATCAATCCATTACCCCACTTAGCTGCCTCAATACATAGAATTCTTTAAAAATTCTAGATAATGTAGTGACTTCAGCCTCAAATACAAAGGTAAAGAGTTGACAATTCTCCCTTTTAGAAAACTCAAATTTTAGAAGGATTAAATATGATATCAAAAATGACAGGTATAAGTGTGTTAAGTAGGCTCTGTCTTTCTATTTTTATATTCTCTGTTTCTAGCACTGAGAACTGAGTAAATAAAGAAAATAACTCTTCCTTACATTTCCTTTGCAGAGTTTGAATGGCTCCTGGGTGTTAGACTTAATGCAGATACCTAATTTAGCAGTTCAAAACTTCTAAACTTAAGTAATGTGCTATCAAGTCTAGTTTACTTTTATCGATCTCATACATAAAATAGAAATTGTCTTTATAACTTATCTTTAATAATAAGCTATCTGGTTTTCCCAGATATACTTTTTGTTTATAAAATACAATAGAAAGTAGGATCTAAGAGCTTAAAATTTTATATATTAGATTCTTATTCCTAGGTCCCATATGTAATTTCTAACAGAGAATATTATCTAATATTTTGCCACAACAGAATTCTGGCCGACTCACTGATAGAAATGAAGATGTGGGAGTTTCAGAAACATCTGGAATTTGGGGTGGCTCTGCAGAACTAACTCTTTCTTCTCTTGGTTCTGTTGAACTGGGCTCTTCTCTTGCTTCTGTTGAGCTGAGCTCCTCTCTGGTTTCTGTTGAGCTTTGCTCCTCTCCTGGTTCTGTTGAGCTGGCTTCCTCTCTGGTTTCTGTTGAGCTGGCTTCCTCTCCTGGTTCTGTAGAGCTGGCTTCCTCTTCTGATTCTATTGAGCTTTGTTCATCCATGGGCTCTCTTGAGGTAGGTTCCTCTCTTAGTTCCATCAAGCTTTGTTCTTCTCTTGATTCTGCTGAACTGGCATTCTCCATTGGTTCTGTTGAACTAGGCTCCTCCATTAGTTCTGTTGAGCTGGGTTCTTCTCTTGGTTCTGTTGAGCTATATTCTTCTGGTGGAGATGGTTCACTGGCCTCCTCTTGGGTTGCCTTTTTTTCTTCTTCACTTCCCACTGGCTGTACCAACAGAAGCAAAAATGGAGCAGATCAGCATATTATGGAAACACAATAATTATGCTCACAAAAATTACATTGAAAGAATGCTAGAATTAGCAAAACAACTATATTTTAAACTTAAACATCAACTAGCTTTTTTTTTTTTTAAGTCAGATCTGGAATTTCCTTAAAGTATGAAACTCTAATTGAGGAAACTACTGTTTACTAAAGCAGAGAGATAATTTGTATCTTGACATTGATGTTAAATGACTTCCTCAGCATCATATAGCAAGTGAATGTCAGAATTGGGACTTAGTCCTAGAATCTTTGACAAATAGGCCAATTTTTTATTCACTAGACTGCCTTTTATGTCTCCTTTATTCTGTTTAGTTATTTTGAAGGAAAAGAGGGGCTTGGCTTCAAATAATTTAGGAAATCTAATGGTAGAATTTCTTTTACATGCTTACATGGCACCTTTCACACTAAGATTGATATCTATGTGTTTTATGAACAAGGCAAGAAGAATGTATAAAGTCCTTCGGCACATTCTCACTAACTTGAATTTCTAATGTTAGTCATAAATATCTGTAACTTTACCCCATCTTCTTCTGTTTGCTGTTCTTCCAAATCTTGAGAAGTTGGTTCAGTTTCTGGTTCGGACCTAGTATCAGTTAAACAATTTAAAAAATAGATTCAAATAACAATGATATGAAAAGTGAAAATAGCATTGCATCTGGATAAAGCAAGACCAGAAATATTATCTTGAGTATGATTATATGACAAAATTGCAAAAATACAAAAACCAGAGAAAAACATACTAAAAAGAAAAGAATCTTGTAACTATTTTTAAAATCCATTTCACCATGTAGGGATCACACACACACACATATCCCTTTCTAGGACATCAGATACCTGTGTAACATAAAAAGTACAATTCTGTCCTATAAAGTGATAGTATTTATTCCCCTTTATAACAAAGAATAAAGGACTAGAGATTTCATACTGGTTCTTTTATAAATCTCCCTTCTCACTAATTCCAAATCCATTGTCATTTCTCTATATAGACAGAGTCTTCATGATATGGATTTATGATACTGTGGGTGAGGAAGGATATCTACTAGACTCTCAGCAATGTGGAACTTTGGCGATTAGCAACAGCTTCTATAATATCAGATCTCTCTGCTATTCTTGACAGCTAAAATAGGCATACCCATCTTCCCAGAATGTTTCAAGCATTATAAGGCTAAGAATAACTGCAAAGAATAGATGATCTCATTGTGCTCCTTACACATTCATGTAGTCCATTAATTTTAAAGTTTATTTGCTATTGTTCAACTTTTAAGGGCATCATGTTTCCTCATCCTTAAAATTAAAGGATTGGACCAAATGTTCTCTAAGATCTTTTCCTTAGGAAAAAAGGGGAGGAAAGAAGGGGAAAGAGTGAGATCAAAAAGGGGGTGAGGAAGAGAGAAAAGGAATGGGAGAAAATATAAGTAGAAAGTAGAAAGAAGGGAGAGAGAAAGGGGATGTGTCTGGAAGAGAGACAAGTTGGAGATGAGTGTCCTTTTCCTTCTTACTAGTGAAAATATTGGAGGTCTCAGGTAAACCACTGTTAAATGTGTGTCTTGAACAGACTTGTAATAAATTAATTTTCTACTTGCCTTTGGAGTGCCTTAGTTTCAAATTCTGTTGGAACATGTTACCTTTTACTGATTAACAAAGCAGGACAAAAGACAGAGGAGGAGATAGAGAGCTGAAAGAAAAGGCTAAGAGAAAAAACACGGGAGAAATCTCAGAGACAAGAAATAAACTGAAGGGTCGAAGCCCAGACCCTGAAAGAGAGGAAAAAAAAAAAAGTTGAGGAAGATGCTCCCTGAACTTTCTGCTCTACTTCACTAAGGTCTCCCTCCACCCGATTAGCTCCTTCTCTCGTTTCCCATCAGTATGCCGGTAGCTCCCCTCACCCTGGACCTTGCTTCTCAGGCTCAGCCATCTTCCGTTGCTAAGAGACGCAATCAACATCCGCTGACTAAGTCTTCTTTGGAAGGAACCAAACTCAAGGTCACCCCTTTGCCCTTACTTGAAATGGAATAGTCTGTTCTTCAGTCTCTTACTTCCTCCCAACGTATCTCAAAGCCAGAAACAGCTGGAACGAAAAGTCGTGATTATTTTTCACTGTCTCTAGAGCTTGTAGTTATAGAGGGACCCTTGCTTTCTATAACTGACATCTATAGATAAAACTCATTGCTTCTCATGTATATCATGCATATCTGTAATACCATAAGACTTTGAATAGTTCATCTTGATTTTGGATTCATAGAATCTATAGCCTGTTAATCTGTATGGGTCTGTTAGGAAAAAGGATACATTTGATGGTATTTGGGAAATGTCCTAGCTGGGCTTCTCTGCTTATCATTTGGAAATGAGTATTTATTTATATGAATTATATTACATTGCATTACATTATAGTGTCCTATAATGTGCTAGGCACTATGTTGAGTGATTTTTATAAATGGTATCTCATTTGAGACTCATAGCAAGTATGTGAGGTAGATATTATTATTCCTCATTTTATAAGTGAGGAAACTGAAGCAAATGGAAGTGAATGATTTGCACAGGCACATAGTGCTAGTAAGATTCTGAGATGAATTTAAACTCCAGTCTTCCTGACTCCAGACTCAGATTTCTACCCACTGTGCCACTAGTTGTCTCTCAGAAAACTGATGTCAGAGCATCCCCAAGATTGTTGATCAAGAAAATAAGTGTTACTGTCTCTATGCATAAATTCTTATATCTGAAGAGATAAAAGGAAGTGTTTGATGATACCAAAACACCAGCCAGGTTACTTTATATCAAAGTATATATATCAAAGTTGGGTTAAGAGAGACTTCTAGGCTGAGGCCTTGATTTAGTTATCAGTTACTACTGCCTATCTACTGTTAGTACCATCTGTTGATTGTGATTACAGGTGGCAAAAAAAGGATGGGGTATATATCCTAGTCAGAGCTGATCAGGCTTGACCTGGCCATGTGGGTAATCCCACAAGTTTCTGCATATCATCTAGAATAAATAGGAGCGTGCAGTTAGAAACAATCTACTGTGGACCCATTTTTGAATTTCCTTTATTGGTTCTTCGTCCATGTTAAGTCTCCCTTAAGGCTCTGTCTTAGGCTCTTAGTTGATCGGCTTCTACTGAACTAGATGTCTTGTACACATCTCAAACTCATAGTGTCCAAGAGCTTACTATCTTTTCCTCAAATTTTCTTTTTTTCTGGATTTCCCCATCACTGCTGAGGGTATTCAGTCACCTAGGCTTACAATCTCGATTCTTCATTCACTCATCTCACATATCAAATCCATTGCCAAATCTTAATAGTTTCTATCTTAACAAAATCTCTCTAACAAAGTCTAGAGGTCCTTGTCACCTATTGTCTGAATTACTACAGTATCCATCTAACTAAACCCCCTATTTCAATTTTCCCCCACATTAATTTATCCTTCACTTAGCTGCCATATGATTTTTTCTGAGTTAAAGGTCTGCCATTTAATACCTTCACTCCCTTGCTCAATAAATTCAAGTGATCAAACTTCAAGATCACATATAAACTCCTCTATCATTTAAAACAGTGGTCCTCAAAGTGTAGTTCAAAGAATTGTTGGGGTCTCTGAAACCCTTTCAGAGGGTCTACAAATTCAAAATTATTTTTTATTTCTAATATAGTAAATAGCTATAAATATAACCCATGTGAACAAAAACTCTTTGAACAGATCCTCGATAGTTTTTTTTTTTTTTTAACAACATGAAGATATTGAGAACAAAATTTTGAGAACCACTGATTTAAAGGTTTTCATGACCTGGCCCCTTCCTACCTTTCCAGCCTTCTTTTACTTTATATCCCTCTTCTTACTCTACTATTCAGTTATACTGGATTACTTAGTGTTCCTGAAATATGACATTCCATCTCCTCTGTCTGTTCTTATGCATGACTGTCCCTCAGTGCTTGAAATGCTTGGACCTTTTCTTACCTGGTGAATACTCAGCTCAAACCATACCTTCTAGAGGTAGCATTTCCCAATCTTTCAAGCTGAAAATGCCTTCCTCTTTAGACTGTCTTCCATTTACTTTTTTTTTTTTTTTTTTTTTTTGCTGAGGCAATTGGTGTTAAGTGGCTTGCCCAGGGTCACACAGCTAGCATTTACTCTTTATATAGCTATATGTATCTAGTCATTTATATATTGGATTCCCCATTGGAATGTCAGTTCCTCGAAAGCAGTACTGTTTTTGCCTTTGTATTCCCAGCTTAGTGCATACAAATTGTTCAAAGAGGACTAGCACCTCTGGTAAGAGGGCTTACCAAGCTCTTTTCAGAGTTGCTCCTCCACCTTTCTGTCTACCAGCTACCCAATTCTCACCTCACCAATTCTAATAAAGTGTAACATGGGCAGAGACCACAACTTAGTAAAACTTTTTTAGAAGATGGGCTAAACCATTTTAAGAATAACTAATGGTCTCAAATCTGTGGGTGAGTTAAGGGGATGTTTACCCTAAGCATATGAAGATTTCTCTTGTGGAATGGGGAAATTCGAATAATTTGTTCTAGTGGCCATGAAGATAGCTGAAGCAGATGTTATGGAACAATTAGAAACTGGTCAAATACCAAAGATGACAAGGTCATCCACTGCATCCTGGGCATCACTAGTCTTTATCCTTGACTTTATCGTGCCACTGGACTTTGATGACTCTGGAAAGCAGTGAGGCTGATAAACTTTGTGCAACTCTGCCTCACTTAAATCCAATTTACATGTAAGTTAAGATATCAGCTAGTGATATTATTGGTCTTCTTAGAAAACAAAGGACAAACAAATATCACCATAATCACACAGCTCAACCCAGTGTCCCGCACATAGTGAGTGCTTAATAAATGTTTGATGATTGCTAAAGAAAATGCTTAGAAAGGTCAGGGAGAGTGTTTGGGTCATCTTTGTGTATATTTAAACTTCTTAAACTGTGGGTCACTATTCCATGTGGGGATTTCATAACTGAATGTGGGAGGGTCATAAACAATTTGGCAGCAGTAAAAGTTTATTGAACTCAAGGATCAAAACTTAATTCAAAATCAAAAATGTAATGAATCTGGGGTTACTTGCCTGTGTTGCATCCTAAGATTTTATTGCAGCCTTGGATCTGAACACACAATATGAACCCTTTGTACTGTCCACAAACGAACTAACTGCCAGAAACATTTTGGTTCAGGATACAGTCTCAGGCAAAAAGAGGTCAGACAAAAAGTTTAAATAGCCCTGCTCAGAAATTTCCTCATTTCTCATTTGTGGCTGCACTAATTCTGGACTTGGGTTCACCATGTCCCGAGTAAACTCATTTTCGGGAAGTGTAAGTCTCCTCATCTTGCAAGATCCAATCGGCCTCATCAGTGCCCTTTGCCCCTCTGATTAGAGGGTGAAACCATAAACTCCTACATTTAAAGGAGATCAGGAATAACATTTCCTCAGATATCTCATATCTCCTCTCCTGTTGGTCTTCATGCCACTCTGCCTGCTATCTCTTCTTTCTCCCATCCCTAGCTGCTTTTCAGCTTTTGTTTGTCGCCTTCTCGAATTATATTCTAAGCTTCTTGTCTTTTTCACATTAGCACGTCTAACACACTAAATACTTTATAAATATTTATTGCTATCAACTATTGTCACAGAAAAAGGTGGCTGAATAGAATTGATCTAACAAAAGTGTTTTCTGGGTTCTCATGATTGGATAAAAAGGTTGCCCATTTCCAATAATCTGCGCCAGTTGAATGGCTCACATTCCTCCTCCAAACCTTTTTCTTAAAGTTCTTCTTGAACCGGTCGCATTCTCGCTTTATCATTTTTAAAGTGCCAGGGAGGGTAGAACACACATTTCCCTCTTTCCCCACAATCTTTTTTTTTTTTTTTTTTAAGGTTTGGAGGGGAAGGTGAGGGATGTGTATGCTATGATTAGGTGGCGATGGATGCCGGATTCTAGGAAGATTCGGTGCTTTTCCTCTCAAATTCCCTCGCCTTGCCGAAGCAAACTCATTGGAGAGCTCCCAAATGCCGAAAACTCTGTTCCCATGGCCGAAGTTCCAGGGCGAGGAAGGCCGGGGTAGAAGGAGATGGACAGACTGTGAAGAAGAGGAAGAAAAGAGAAGCAGCACTGGGTATGGGCTTGGGCGGCTAGCGAGAAAGCCTCTTCGGTCGGCCCCTCCCCCACCCACTGCCGCGCCGCCGCGCCGCCTTAGTTGTCAGGGATGGTTGCTAAGGAAGTGTTGCCGGACCGGAAACAGGAGACCGGGTGAAGGGCGGGGTGGCCTGGCTGGCGCTTTTCCCTTTTCCCGAGCCGGAGCCGGAGCCGGAGCCGGAGCCGGAACCAGAGTTGGAGTTGGGAGGGCGGGAGCTGCGCTAGCCGCAGCAACAAGAGGCAGGCCCTGCGGGCGGGCGGATCCTCAATCCCTCTAGAGGCGACCTCAGCCGAGTAGGGGGCGGGCCGGGGGGCCGGGCCTCGAGTCGTATCTGCGTCCTGGACTCAGGTCTCTTTCCCGCCCCTCCCCGCCTTGTCCTTAGGATAGGAGGCTGTGGCAGCACTGGCGGGACCCGACATCCTAGAGAGCCGGAGGCGAGTCTGGTTTCTTGCGTGCCCGGTCCTTGGGTGAGTCTCGGTTCTGGCTGCTCCGGATGGGCCGAAGACGGATGGGACGCGGTGAGGCATTCCTCGTATCGGGGAGAAATGCCAGGCCACCGGGCTAGGTGGAGAGGTGGGGGGGGGGAGGTAGAGAGGGGATGGGCTGTCTGCTTCAGGGCCCCCAAACTAGGGAGTCTTTCCAGTGTTAGGGGTGGGGGAGAGAGCAAGAAGGAAAGCCTTCAAGCTCCTAGTGTGTGCTGAGCTGCTTATTCTCAACAACTCTTAATTTTACAGATGAGGAAATTGAGGGCCATAAGAGATTAAGCGACTTGCTGCTAGTCTTACTGCTAAATGTCTGAATTTGAATTCGGAGCTTCCTGGTTCAACTCTCAGACTACTTCGGGAGTGGTATTTTTGGAGCCTCTGACTCTGGACTGTTTAGTAGGACTCTTGGAAGGAGGAGCAATCTGAAAGAGAGCTGCTCTCTGTATGGGGAGTTGTGTGACAACCCTATTGCTACCAGTAGTCGAGGGATGCGATAGTGGTGGTTATGGTGGTAAGTAGTAATGTAGAGAATTGGGGTGGGAGTCCGATTTGGGAAAAGGAGTCTCTCTTAGGATTTATTAGGACTTGGTGTGAAGCTGGTTTTTGAAGGAGGCATCCTTACTCCAAACTTTCCCGAGTGTTTCTGAGTCCTACCTTGACTGTAGTAAATAGAAAATATAGGAAAAGGAACGTGTGAACTAAGTTGGTATTTCTAGCGTTGTGGCACTACTGGTGGGAATACGAGGGCTGGGGTTCCTGCCCCTCCCCCTTCTTTATCTAGCCATGTGTTCGTTGCTAAGGGAATCCTTTCTCCAATTAGGGAGGTAGCAGGCTCCCTTTTCTCACAGTTATTGACTCAATAATCCCCTCCACATCCCCCAAGCTTTTCAGTGGAAATTGCTAATTATAATCTTAGTTATGGCTTAAAAGTGTATCAGATTTCCCAAGAGAAAGTAGAAAAAGACGTCTAATATATATTTTGAATGAAGCATTGAATATATTTTATTTCTATACAGAGACAAAGAAGGCCATGGAAGAATCACAAGGAGCATTTATAGAATTAATAGGATTCATATTGATTCAGTGATATAATTTATAGCTACTGTTATAGTTCTTTGGGTCAGAATATAAAGCAACAGTGCTAATTAGACATTTCACATTTTATCTTAGAATTAGGAACTGCCAGATCAATAGAGCAAGTTTGATCTTTTTTCTTGTGGTCTTTCCAGTTTATATCTATTTCCAGTCACTGCTTTTCCCAGAGGATATTAGTACTTCCATCATTTAATTCTGATGGAACCTCCAATGGGATCTCCAGACCTTTTGCATTGATAGGGTCCTGGAGACATGGTCCTTTCAGGATGATACTTTTCTTATCCTCTTAAATCATATTTTGCAATCTGTTAAGACTCAAGACAAACAAGAGGCTGAAAGCCATTCTTTTTTTTTTTTTTTTTTTTTTTTTTTTTGACATCCATAAGCCATCAGTTCTTCCATTTCAGCATTCAGTTAGAGGACTCCCATTGGTAAATCCATACATGGCTAGAAGCACTTCCCCTAACCCTTAGAATTAGCTGAATAAAAGGCCAGAAAACACGTGTATAAATTTCAGTATAAATTTATATTACATATTTAAAAATTTATGAAATAATGTTTCCACTTTATAGTCGTAGTTTTACTTTTATTATTCTTCAGTGCCTTCCCACTGTTGTTTGTTGTTCCTTCTCACCATTAGTTGTCTGGTTCATGTTAGAACTGGATGATTTTTCTGCTGACATAATTTTTTTGGCTCTCTAAGAAATTTCAATTCATTTGAGCCAATGCTCTTCTTTCTTATTTCTTTTTCCTCTTTAATGAGGAATTTAAAATTCCTAAAATAATTTTGGAACCTAGCTAGAACTCAGATAAATCTAGAAACTTTAATTTCTATATTTAAATATTGGCATTATGTGTTAGCCTGATACTAATTTGATTCCTATTTGAGGTGCAATTAGAAAACTAGTGAAGAAGAGAAAGGGTTTGTCTTGAATGCTTAAATGTTTACTGTCTTCTTAAAATTAATCCCAGAAGCAGAGCTAGATGCCAAGGCTTTCATGGTCTGATTGTGTGGATAAAATTTCTTTTGTACTTGAAGGCTTTTAATAATCCAACTTCGAATTGATATATTAGGAAATGGTTACTGTATATTGTGTATTATCATGTAGGAGAAGAAGAAAGTCGGAATTTGGCTGTTTTTTTCACCTGGGCGACAGATTTATGGTGGAATTATTTTAACTAATTATGACCTTTTTTTTTTTTTTTTTGTGTCAATGTGTTAGAATAGTTTTGGAAACTTCTCTCAGAGCAGATGTTGAAGTTCAGTTCATTAATAATTGAGATCTTTGTTGAAAGCTTTTGAAATGTTTTTATTATTCTAAATTGAATCAATGACTGTGGCTTATATTGTCTGTAAGTGAAAGTTACCTTTCAATGAATTACTTAAATGTAGAAAATAAAAATACCAACCCGAGGACATGATTAAACATAATTCCTAAATTACCTTGGCTCTTAAAAACCACTTTGGAGAGTTTTCTTTGTTAACAGTTAATTTATTTAATCCTTCAAAAATTAAGGGGGGCGGTAATCTTACTAGCACTTTGCTTTATATTTCACTTTATTTTTTTCAGGCAAATCAGTATGGCTTGCTATACTAAGGTATATATAGAAATTCAGGGACCATCAGACCTTCTACCTCTACAACAAGTTCCTTGTGACAATTAACATCCATCTATAAATTGGTAAGAATTCAGTAATCTCAGTGGGTTATAGATGATTTAACAATACAAATGTAGTGGAAAAACAAAAAAATTAAGCTTTTATACTGTATTTATATCTTTGCTGATCTCTTTACCTTTATTTGAGTTCAATGATTGTTGGGATTATTTAGATTTGGATTGCCTCATAGGCTATTTAAAATTTTTATTGTATTTGTCATTCAGGTTAGATGAATTACATTGAAAAGTAGATTTAAAAATTCATAATTCTTAAAATGTGATTAACATTTAACATATTTGTTAATTTCTGGAACCATAGCTATGTCTTATAGTTTTCTGAAGAAGTCATATGAGGGTAAATCTTGTCTAGCTGTTCTGGAAAACAATTTGGAATTATGGCCAAAGAGATCAAACAGTACATATCCTTTGATCCAGCAGTGTTACTATTGGGTTTGTATCCCAAAGAGATCATAAAAGAAGGAAAAGGACCCACATGTGCAAAAATGGTTGTAGCAGTTTTTTTTCGTGTTGGCAAGGAATTGGAAATTGAGTAGATGCCTATTTTTTGGGGAATGGCATAAGTTATGATTTATGAATGTAATGGAATATTGTTCTTTAAGAAATGATGAACAGGCTAATTTCAGAAAAGCTGGAGAAACTTAACATAAATTGATGATGAGTGAAGTGAGCAGAACCAGGAGAACCTTTTACACAGTAACAGCTAGATCATGTGATGATTAATTGTGACAGACTTAGCTCTTCTCAGCAGTACAGTGATAGAAGACACTTCCGATGGACTTGGGATGAAGTCCATATCTAGAGAAAGAACTGTAGAAACAAAATGTGGATTGAAATATATTATTTTCACCTTTTTTTGTTCCCTTTTTCTTTTTCATGGTTTTCCCTTTTATTCTGGCTTTCTTTCCCAACATGATGAATATGGAAATGTGTTTAAAATGATTGTACATGTATAACCTGTGTTAGATTGTTTGCTGTCTTGGAGAGGGGGAGGTAAGAGAGAGGAAGAAAAAATTTGGAACTCAAAATCTTACAAAGATGAATATTGAAAACTATCTTAACGTAATTAGAAAAGTAAAATACTATTGAAAAGTTAAAAAAAAAAAAAAAAAAAAAAAGAACCCCAAACCAGAAGCTAGATCTTAAACATGAAGTCATTATAACTTAGTTGATATACTTCAGCTTAATAGACATGAATTTATTGGATATATGGAAAGAAAAATTTTTAAGATTTCCTTTATTTTTTTTATATGTAAAGGAAAAATATATAGGAAAACATTCTCTATCCCAAATTGTGATACTTATTTTTAATTTTTTTCTTTCCTGCACATTTCTAGTATTGAATAATTAAAAGTACATTATCCAGTTAGCTGCTCTGTGTGAAACAGGTCCTTTGCCCTAACTCCTCAAAGAATAAGAAAGGTTAACATGGTTTGATTTTTGTCTTTACTTGTTTTTATTATATAGCTTAAGGAGAGAACAAGGAAATTATTCTCAAGTAGCAGTCAGTCAGAATTTTGACATTTGTTTATATCTGTATATTAATACACATATTTAAATAACATTAAAAGATATTACTAAAGATGCTTCCCATATTTTTGTTTGTATGGCTGGAAAAGTAGCCACTTGTCTTAAGTTCCTGCTAATTTAGATACTTTTGGTCTAATTTAATAGCATCAAGTTTAGTAATCTGGTTTAGTATTTGTAGGATTGTTTTTTTTTATGTTAGGAAGTATTAAATATTAAATTATGGCATTTAAACAGAATATATTCCTTAGGAAGGATTCTTTGTTATTTAATTTTTTATAAGATCATCAACATGATTTTTATTTTAACTTTCAAGATTGCAGAAAGGGTAGGTTCTCCTCCAGTTAAAATATTTCAAAATTTTCCATGGAGTATGTGATGAACTACTAAACTATAGGCAAGTTACTATAGGCAAGACGTTTTATCTTTTAATTGTGTCATCCTCTTATAATGGAGCAATGATTCTCAAATTTTTTGGCCTCTGAACTTCATTTATGCCCTTAGAAATTATTGAGGGACTCCCTCGCCTTTTGTTTATGTGTTATATCTATCAATAGTTTGCTATATTAGAAATTAAAACATCTTAGTATTAGTATGAAAATAGTTTTGACCTTGTGCGTCCTCAGCAGAGTCTTTCCAAGCTACATTTTGAGAACTACTGCAGCAGAAATCTTTTTTTCACTATGAAGAGTCTAAGGTTATTCCCTGTAGATTGTTCCTTAATTCCTAGTCATTTTAGATTTAAATATGGTAAAGTTGAATGTGCTTCTCCACCTTCTCTAAGAAATTCTTATCAAGTAGTAGTCCTATTCCTGGTTATATCTTCTACAAGCTGAATCCCAAATTTGACCAAGGCAGAAAATAAATTCTCTTCTCTCCCTTGATAACTGAAATTACTGAGTAAAGGAGAAAGATATCAGCCTAGGTAGTATACTTGCAGATAAGCCTATCTTTCTCTGTGAAAAGGAAAGGGTTTTGTTAACACTTTTTAATCATCCTTTAGTACAATACAACATGGTTGTTAGTTAACAGTATGATAGTATTTACCCTCCAAATACTATTGTAGATAGCATAGATCTTAACCATAGGCATTCACCCCAGTGGCTTCAGGACAAGTAATCAGTAACAACAGATGTTTTGTGGTAGGGGAGAAATCTTTATGTGTGAATGAAACTACTCATGTTTGGTTAAACTTGGAGTGATTTGTTAGCTGCTTCCTTGTAGTTGGGTTTGTGAGAAGGGAAGAGAAAAATTTCATTTCTGTTGGCTGAGTTACCATGTCACCAATATGTGGAGCATTATATTCTTAGAAGATTGAGCAATTATTTTTCCTGAGTCTTTCCAGGCTTCCTTCTCTTTAAGGTATAAGCCAAAAATATTAGTATACTTGACTTACTTTTTTTTTTCTCCTTTTTCCTGGAATTTAGAATGGAAAAGAAATTTTTGATACTTTTAGGTCTACTTATTTGGAAATTGCTATTGCTTGTAAGATAAAATGCAGACTCCTTACTCTGTCATTTGAGGCCCTCTACTATTTGACTGTAGTGTACCTTTTCAACCTTATTTCCTTATAAGCACTGTCTCCTGTTTTTTTCACTTCCATTTATGAATTCAAGTTCTTTCCTGTAACTATACTCTTCTCCAACCATGCATGGATCTTTTTCTCTTGAAAATCTTTGTCTTGAAATGTCTTGAAATCTTTAAGGCTTAGCTCAGTTGATCACATCCTCTAAGAAGTCAGTTTGGATCCCCAGATTATAGTTGTTACTTCTTTTTCAAATTTTCCGACATTGTATTGGCATCTCTTAACTGCCTTTTTTTTTTTTTACAGTCTATTTTGTAGTATGCTTATTTATTTAAATGTCATATTCTGAAACTAGTAATTATAAACTCCTTGAAAATAGGGCAATGCAGGGTTTTTTAAAACCACTGTATCCTCAAAGCATAATATTGGACCGTATATATAGTAAGTACCCAATAAATGTTTTAAGTTGAGGGAAAAAGAAGTACTACTTTTTGGATAGAGCAGCAAACATAAACTAGTGCTCTAAATAAACCTAGAGTAGAGGAAGCATGAAAGCAATAAATACGTAGGCTCATTAGTCAGATCTTTAGTGGATATAACTTATCTGTTTCCTTTTGATGGTTTTTTAAAAGTATCTAGATCCTGGTTTCCTTCTCCCTGGATATTTTATATATATAATTGCTTAAAAAGATGTAATTTTTTTAAAGTTTAGGAGAGTTTAATTTTCCTTTTTATTGAAGATCTTAGTTTGATTCTTCATTTGGGAACTTATTATCAGTGTAACCTGCAGTTCTTCCTGATTTCTGGCCATTCTTTTTCTTTTAATCTCTTTGGGCCTTAGTTTCCTTATCTGAAAAATGAGAGATTTGAACTGGATAATCTCTGAGATCTTTCCAACTTCAATGGCTTATTCTCAAAGTTCCTTGAAATCCTCAACAACTGAAGTCTTCCTCTCTAGTCAATTTTATTCCCTTTCCATAGTATGGACCTTACCATTTCTTTAAAACTATGATTCCTCTAAGATAGTAAATTTTGAAATCCCCTTTTCGAGGCACAGTTTCCTGTCTTATCCTTCCACCTTTCCCTTGAGCCTCCCAAATTTACTCTTTGCCCTTCTTGTAACCTACGGTGCCTTGATTTTTTAAAAAGTCTCAACAACCTTGTCCTGGCTGTATTATTTTCTCCACTTGATTTTGAGCAGTGATGTGTTCAGTGTTTCCCAAAAGTCTTGGTACTATGCTAAGCTTTAGTTTAAAATCATACTAAGACTTTTGGGACATTATTTGGTCTCCATCTTTTAATCTCTTCTTGCTCTTTGCTGTAATTTTTGCCCTGCTAACCCCATATGATTCCTTAATCCATCTCTGCTAGTTTTTTTTTTTTTTTAATTTTACTCTCCAAAGCCCTTGTGATTTAAATGTAGCTAATATAATGGCAAACATGAAATGAAGTTTATTTTCTGATGGGGGGACAGCATGTACATACATATGAAATGAATACAAGATAATTTTAGAAGAGACAGCACCCATAGCTGTGGGAATTAGGAAAGGTTTTGTGTAGATAGAGGTATTTTCAGTTGAATTTTGAAAAATATCAGAGATTCCCAAAAGCAGAGGTGAAAAGGAAGACTGTGTAGATCATGGAAGGCATATAATACAAAGGTACTTACATGGGAGATAAATAACAAGTAGGCTTGTTCAGTATGAAAAGTTTATGTATTATGAAGACTGGAAAAGTAAGAATAGGCCAGATTGTAAAGACCTTTAAAATGCCAAATAGAGAAGTTTATATGTGATTCTTAAGGCAATAGGAAGTCATTGGAATTTAAACATGATTAGGGGGTGGAGGATGGTGTAATGTCAGGCCTGCACTTTAGGAAAATCATATGGAAAATGGATTGGAGAGGAGAATGACTTAAATCCCCAATAGAAGATAGTATAATTATTTAGACTAGAAGTAATAAGAACCTGAACTGAGGCATTGGCTGTATAAGGGAGAAGGGAAAAATATAAGGGATATTATTAAGTTAGAAAAGACTTGAAAATTAATTGCATAAGTGGAGTGAGTGAGAGTGAGAAGATGAAGATAATAACACCAAGTTTGTAAACCTAGGTGATTGTCACTTGACAGAAATAAGAAAGTTTGAAAGATTGGTGGGTTTGGGGGAAAGGTAATGAATTCTGTTTGTGGATGTTGAATTTGAAGTGACTCTAAAGGACATTTATTTCAGAATGTTTAATAATTAGTTTGTGGTGTGGGACTGGTATGCTCAGTCAGAGCCAGGAGCAAAAGATGGGAAATGCAAAGAGGAATATTTAGGCATTGTGTCAGAAAAACTTCATAAGAGTATCTCAAAGTCCTGTTTGGCTACTTTGGGATGTAATAGATTTTCTTTCATTGTAGGTCTTCAATCAAAAGACCTAGTGAACATTTGTCAGATATGTTATAATGGAGATTTCTTTTAAGATTGGATCTTATAGCAGCTAAAATCCCTTTCAGTTCCAAAATTTTGTGATTCTGTAGTTATCTGTGTTTTCTGACTATTCTTTTTCTTTTTTTCCTTTGTCAACTTATTATTCTCCAAAACTTTGTCATTTGTTCTCTCATTGTACTTGCTCCCTTGGCAATGTCAATCATTTTTCACTTCGATGAAGATGATTCCCAAATGATATCTCAAACCTTAACCTTACCCTCGAATTCCAGTCTCATTTCTTAAGCTGCCTGCTGGGTATCTCCCCCTGATGTGCTGGTAGTGCCTTGTAATCAATCACCTTGTCCCAAATTGAACTCCAGAATTTTGCTTTTCTGCCTCACTTCTTTATTTCTGGTTGACCCATTCAAGACCTAAATTTCTGTGTCATTTATGATCCTTTCCTTTCTTTCATCCTGCTAATTCTTACCTTCACAATGTCTCTTGAACCTAGTAGTTTGGTTATAATTACTTTTTAGAAGTAACCTAATATAAGTACTTTCCTTTAATTACATTGGAAAGGCCTATCCATTGAGGACTTAATTGAATAGCCTACCCATTGAGGACTTACCCACAAGGACTGCTATTTTTTAAGTCTGTATTTCTGTAAAGGGTATTTTATAGTGTTCATAGTTAAGTGGAGCAGTGGATGTAACATGGAGCTTGGATTCAGGAAGACCTGAATTAATCCAGCCTCATAAGGTTGTGACAATCAAATGAGATATATTTGTAAAGTACCAGGACTAATAAATGGCCAAATAAATACTTATTTTCAGCTTTCCTTATGATACTTTGACCAACTTGCTTTATATTTGTGTCCTTAGGATTTAGCACAGTGCCTTGATTATAATGGACATCTCAAATATGATATCAGATTAAATTTCAAGGTATCATAAATCAAAATCTGCCTATAAGTATACCTCACAGACACCAGAAAGAAGAGTGTGTTTGGGGAATGTGGAGAGTGCAAATATCTCTTAATTTTGTGGTTTAATGGCTGTCTAGAGAGATTAGCTTCTTTTAAATTTGATAATATTTTGATTATTTCTACCTGAATGAATTGTTAATCCCAACTTTTAGAATGCTTAACCTCTTTGGAGGTTCTCTTGAGGGAAATCATGTAAAATGACCTTTCTGTAAATTCTTTTTGGAACCATTATTTTCTGCTGACATTGAAATGGACTTTATTGCAGCAGTATTACTTTTAGTTAAATGTAGAATGCAGTGGCTTACAGCCCATGGATTAGCTCCTTTCTGGTAATACTTTTGTTTCAGACTAGGAGCAGAGCTAGTTTTTGGCAAGATAATAAATGAGGGAAATTTTCCTTTCAGTATCCCACTCTTTCCTGTTGCCCACTTCTCGATTTCCATTTTCCTCTCTTCAGATGCCAGTTGCCCTTATGTTGTTTGTTATCTCGTTTCTTAGTGTCTCCTGCTGTTATACCTCATCTAGCTTTGGCTTTCCTAAACAGTACTTGGTATTAAAACAATATTTTTACTAGGCTCAAAATCTCCTCAAGAATATTTATTCCTTCTGGTTGCTACATCTTAAATTTTTAGTTAGAAAGCTTCCAAGAAGCTCTGGTTTTCTTCAAAGCTTAGCTCAAATGCCACCTACTACACCTAAATACAAATTGCTTTGTATTTATTTTGTATATATTTATATGTATACATGTTGTATAATCCATAGAAAATAAATTTCTTGAGGACAAAAAATCATTTTTGCCTTTGAATCCCCAGAGCCAAGTAGTGCTGGCATATTATAAGATTCAATAAATGCTTATTGATGATTGAGCTGATTTACATTTAGGTTGAAATAGCATGGCCATTAAGCCCACAGGACATTTATAGTTTCAAAAGTACAGTCATTAACAGTCATTAACAACAGTCATTAACAAATGCCACACATTTCAGTAATATAAAAACAAAAAGTTAGATTCAAACAATCAATTAACAAGAATTTTTAAAGTACCTACTACTATGTGTCAGACATGTTAGATATTGGGGAAACAACTATGAATAATAAAACTGTTCCTACTTACAGTGAGCTTAAAGAATAACTGGAGAGAATAAGTATATAAAATTATATATATAGCATTAATATAAGGTGAATTAATACATACACACACACACATACACAAAGTAGCTGTGATTACTTGGGAGAGAAGGCAATAACAGATGAAGAGTTCAGGAAATAATTTCCTTGATTTTGTCTAAAAACATCTTGAGAAGAGAGAGGAACTATTGAGAGAGAAATAAAAGCATGCATTTCGGCCATGGAGAGTTTCGGTACTCAGGCACAGAAATGAGAGTGTCATGGTTAAGAAACAGTGTGACTGAATTCAAGAGTGTGGGAATGGAATAATATCAAAAGAGGCTGGAAAGGCAGGTCGGAGCCAGGTTGTATTTACTTTAGAGACATTAGAAGTCGGGGGGTTGGTTGAATAGGGATGTCACACAACTAGATCTGTACTTAAGGAAAATTACTTTGGTGACTATATAGGGTAGACTAGATTGTGAGAGTCTTGAGGTAGTAGAAGGGCTAATTAGGAGGCCTTTGCAGTAATCTAGTTGAGAACAAGAAGGGCTCAGATCAAAAGAGATGTTGGTGAAGGGGCAGTAGTAAGATTTGGTGGCTAATTGAATATGTAAAGTGAGGAAGAATCAGGAGACCTGGATAATGTTTAGTTTTGAATCTGAAACACTCAGAATATGATGGTGTCTTCAGTAGAAACAGGATACTTTAGAAGGGGAGAAAACTAATGTAGAAAGAGAATAAATTCAGTTTGAGAAGATAAAGGAGTTTGTTACATACTTAGCTTGACATGTCCAATAGAAAGTTGTTGATATGGGATGAAAGGTGGGGGAATAAACATTGAAGTCATCTGCATAAAGATGATAATTAAATCTGAGGTATCTGATGAGGGGAGAGAGGGACAAAGAAGAAGATAGATACAACTTTTTCCTTATTTTTCCTGAAACTGTTTATCCATCCCCCTTCCCTTTCTGGTTCTTCTTTATGTGTAGTCTTCCCTCATTAGAACACAAGTTCCTTGGAAGATGGGGACTATTTTGTTTGCTTCTACATCTGTCACCTGCACTAAGATAGTGCTTTGGCACATAGAAAGAAAGCTCTTAATGAGTTCTTTGTCATTTATTCATTATATAAATTGGCTTTCCTTTTGTTAATTTTTTGTTCATATATATTTTTCCAGAGCTCTCTGAATCTGCCATAACTATGTGATAGTATTCCTTTATGTTCATATGACATAATTTATTCAGTCATCCCCCAGTTGATGGACATTCCTTTAGTTTCTAAGTCTTTGTTACAACAGAAAATGCTGCTAAAAACATTTTTGTAAAAATGAATCATTTCCCTCTGTCTTTGATTAACAGTTTAAAGGGTATGTATATTTCAGTGATTTTTTAAAAAACAATTATAATTGCAGTTTTGAAAGTAATTCCAAATTGGTTGGATCAATTTATAGCTGTACCAAGATAGTATGCTTTCTTTCCATAACCCCTCCAATAAATTCCATTTTCTTCTTTTGTTTCTTTGCCAATCATATGGGTGTGAGGTAAAACCTCCTTTGTTTCAATTTGCATTTCTTTTACCATGAATTAGTTGTTTAAAAAAAAATCTAAAGGAGAAAAAATTTATAAAACCTTAAAAATCCAGTGGGTAATCATTACTCCATAAGACTGATAATGAATTATGTTTCCCATCTTATGGGAGAAAGATAATAAACCAGTGGTGAAAAAGAAGTAGGGAAAAAAATCGTTTTCATTCATGACTGATGAGTTGATTTGTTTTACCTGACTCTAATTATTATAAGGAAAACTTTTTAACCTTTTATTTTTAACTAGACTCCATCTTCTATCAGGTCCAGGTTATTTTCTATCTTTTTCTTATTTTTAATGAAAACATACAGAAAGGCTGGTGGTTTTATGAGTTTAAATCGTGCTACTTTAATGAAGTAATTGTTTCACTTGATTTTTTAATTGAATCAATTAGGTTCTCTAAGTAAGCCATTGTATCAGCAAAGATTTGTAATTTTGTTCCTTGTTTCATTACTTTGTTTTGTTACAAAAGCTAATATTTTTAGAACTAAATCAAATAATAGTAGAGAAACTGTTGCTTTTTACCCTTTCCCATCTTATGGGAAAGATCTTTATTATTTCTGCATTATAGATAATGCTAGCTCTTGTTTATATAGATATTGTTTACCTTATTTGTATGCAATTTCTTTCTCTAAAAATCTGACACTTAAACTATCAGTTGCTCTCCTAATTTGCTCATGGTTTACATTTAAATCGTGAATCCATTTCTACTTTATCCCTGATATAGGGTGTGAAATGTTGATCTATGCTAAGTTTCTGCCTTACTATTTTACAGTTTTCCCAGAAATTTTTACCAAACAGTGAGTTATCCCAGAAGCGGGAGTTTTTGGTTTATCAAACAATTTATTACTATAGTAGTTTACTATTGTGTCTTGTGCACCTAATCTATTCAATTAATCTACTTCTTTATTTCTTAGCCAGTACCAAATGGTTTTGATGACTTATGAATGACAGTTTTAAGTCTAATATGGCTAAGCTACCTTTCTTCGCATTTTTAATTCTCTTGGTATTCTTTGTTCTTCCAGATGAATTTTATTACTTTTCTACCTATATAAAATGTTTTTTTTTGGTAGTTTGATTGTTATGGTACTGAATAAGTAGATTTACTTATGTATAATTTTCACTTTAACTCATGAGTAATTGACATTTTCCCAGTTGTTTCGATTTGACTTTTATTTTTGTGGAAAGTAATTGGTAATTGTGTTCATGGATTTATCTTGGCAAATAGATTCCCAAATATTTTATATTGTTTGTAATTATCTTATCACTAATTATACCAGTATAAGAGACATTTGCCTTTTAGCTTTGGTGTCTAGTAATACACAGTAATGATCTATTGTTAAATATGCTAATTAGTATTTTGAAACCGCTAGAGTTATACTTATGCAGATCAATTCTGATGGACCTTTTCTTTTCACCAATCAGGTGATTCAGGCCAATTCCAATAGACTTGTGTTGAAGAGAACCATCTGTATCTAGAGAGGGGATTGAATGTGGATTTTCACCTTTTTTATTGTTTGCTTGATGTTTGTTTTCTTTCTCATTTTTTTCTTTTTGATCTGATTTTTCTTGTGCAGCATGATAATTTGTACATATTTTGAAAATAAAAAGCTATTTAAAATAGACATACTGATCAATGAATGCAGTCAAACTTAATTACTCAAAATGTGCTAACCATACAACTAAATTTTACCTGATACCTTAAGGTAATCATGTGTAAAAACTGAACTCAGTCCCTTCCAGTTTGACTTTTTTAACACTTTTTAAAGTTGTTGTTGGGACAAATAACTCTGAATATATTTCGTTTTTAAAAGTACACATCAGATTTGTGGTTTTACTTGCAGTCCTCTTTTCTATTCTTTGTATGTGAAGATGTTCATATTTATTGATGTTTGTCAAGTTAAGAATAACCAAATAAGTGAATGCTAAAATAGGATTAATAGGAGAATTATTTTCTCCACATAAAAGAAATGCTTAAAGCCAAAAAGGATTTAAAAGCGTCCATGGACAGTTTTAAAACATGATGTAGTAAACCAAATTCCTATTATACTGTCTCAGGATATTTGTTCTTAAAACATTAAGATGTGTAAATGTAGAACTTTTAAATAGACATTTCACTTTCATTGCTCTGTACTGACAGAACAATTCCCTCGAGGGCCATGTCTTCTGGTAAGTCAGGCCAGAACTTGGAGTTAATGTCTTGTCAGTGACTGTTTTCTCCAGGAAGAATTGTGGCAGCTTCAGCAAGTGCCTTCCACAAATGCAGCCAGTCTGACTGGGGAGTTCTTGACCTTTTAAGTTCAGAAGCTTGCTTCCAAGCTGGAAATGTCTATCTTATAATAATTATTCAGTAACCTGTACTAAGGGAACCAAACATAGGTAGAAGAGAAAGTCCAGCAGCATGTGTATATATTGCTATGTGCAGCAGCAAGCCACCATTGTGGGGTGGGGAGTAGTTGAGATTAGAGGGAGAGATCAAACACATCGCCCATGTCAATATATATGCCTCATTCTGCATCTTTTTAATGATAATAAAGAAATCAGCTATATTGTTGGTCCTTTGAAGTCACTCTTGTCACTTAATGTCATTTAATCAGGGTCCTAAATTTTTTCAGAGTAGAGAGATCAGAGTTTATTTTTAAAATAACAACAAATACCTTTGTATTCCTTTTTCTCCCTTTTCCCAGAGAACTATATCACAGTGGTTCTTTCTTTGGATTCCTTCTTTAGAATAATGTTTTTTAAATTCATAAACTAAAAGTAATTTGATTACAGTGGGGAAACAATTACATTGGAATATAATTATCAAAATATATGTCTTTTTAAAAGTTCTGGATCTCAAGTTAAGAACTCCTGCCTTAGTAAAATAATTTTTAAAAGAGAAAAAACACCAGCAAAATCAATACATTGAGAAATGAAAAAAAAAACTTGACAGTAAATTCAATATTTTATACCTATAGTTTTTCCTCCCATCTGAACAAAAGAGTAAAAGGAAATATATTCTGATGTATTGGGAAGAGCATTCTTAACATTTTAAGACTGCCCCACCATTCCCTTTAAATTATCCTTGATGTTCTTGTGGCACTCTTATAACTAGTTTGCTTGCTTTCAATATCTTCCTGCTCTACACTGTCTTATACATCTGTTGATAAAGTATTACTCAACTAGTGTCTCCTTTAATGTAGTGTTTAAGGTTTTCCAGTCTGGTTTAGTTTCAGAGTAATTCTTTTTTATACTTTATGCTCTCCCTGAATTGTACTACTCATTGTCCTCAAACTTATCCTGTCATTTCCCCTTTAGATGAGTTGGTTTATGCAATTCTCACAACTAGAATGAATTTGCTTGGTCTTAAAAACTTTTATTGATGCTTTCTCTTTTTATACTATTGTCATTTTCCAGTGATTTTCCCTATTCTTGAATAAATCTATCCCTTCTCACAAATAAACACAATCAAACAAAAGCTCTATTCCTTTTCACAAGTAAATACAATCAAACAAAACAAATCAACACATCAGCCATATCAATATATATGCCTCATTCTGCATCTTTTTAATAATAAAGAAATCAGCAGTATTGTTGATTCTTTTGAAGTCATTCTTGTCACTTAATTTATCAGAGTTCTAAAGTAAAAACTTGTTTTTTGTTTTTGTTTTTTTTTGGCTGATGTAGTTGTGCTTAAGTGACTTGCTCAGGATCACTGAGCAGGAAGTAGTATGTGTCTGAGGTCAGATTTGAAATCAGGTCCTCCTGACTTCAGTGCTAGGCCATCTAACTACTCTTTGGTCAAAGTACTTAAGGCTTTCAAAATTTTTTCTTTATAATGTTATGTATAAATTGTTTTCCTGATTTTGCCCACTTCACTTTTTATCAGTTCATTAAAAATCATCCTTTTCTCACAGCATGATAATATTCTATCATAACCTTATACCACAACTTTTCAGCTTTTCCCTAATTCTTGGATACTCCCATTGTTTCTAATTATTTACTATAACAAAATGAGCTGCTATAGTATTTTTGTATACATAGGTGCTTTTTCTTTTTCTTTGATATCTTCAGGGGTTTGGCCTAAAAGGTCCACATAGATTAGTAACTTTTGGGGCATATTTCCAAATTGCTTCCAAGAATAGCTAGAGCAATTCACAGGTCCACAAAATAATGCATTAATGTACCTGTTTCCCTGTGGCCTCTTTAGCAATTGTCATTTTCCGTTTTTGTCATCTTTGCTACTTTTATGGATGAGAATTGGAACCTCATATTTGCTTTAATTTGCATTTTTCTAATTTGTGATTTTGGAGCACTTTTTCATATCTTCCTTTGGAAACAGCCTGTTTGTATTTTCTCTTGAGATTTCTCTATTGGGAAATGACTTGTTAATTTCTAACAGGAACAGATTTGAATCAGTTCCTTTCTTGGATATGAGACCCTTACGAGAGAAACTTTCTGCCAAGATTTTTCCCTCAATTACCTCTTCTAATTTTAATTTAGTTGGTTTTGTTTATGTAAAATTTAAAAATATTGATAGGATCAAAATTACCCATTTTATTTTTTGTGATTCTTTATCTTATTAAGTTAGGACTTTCTCACTTAAAGTTGTGAAAGGTAATTTGTTTTGTTAATGTAGTTTTAAGAAACTTCTCTGTCATTTCCTGCTGAATTTCCTCTGCTCACTGCAGCTTAACAAGACAAAGCAACATATTGACCATGTCTGGAAAATGTATCCCTGTATTCTGCAATAGTAGAATTGCACCTTTTGCCTTTAATCTTCTGAAATTATAATGCATCACTGCAAAAATTAGAATTGAAGTAATTTTATAGTTGTCTTTAAATTTCTTGTGTTCCTCACTTAATTTGTTTTCCTTATTTTATTCTGTCATCATATGCCTTCCCAATTTCTCTGAATTCATATTTGTTATTTCTTATGACTCAGTATTATATTACATTTACGTAACATAATTAGTTCAGCCATTGGCCAATTGATGAGAACTCACTTGTTTCTAGTTCTTAGCTATTACAAACAGTGCTGTTGTAAATATTTTTACATGTATGGAACTTTCTCTTTTTGACTTCTTTGGTATAAATACCTGATCAATGGTATAACTGTTTCAAAGGAAAATTCAATTAGTGGTCATCCCCTCACTTTATTTTATAGAAATAGTTTCCATCCATAAAGGCCTAGTTTGTTTATTTTTTCTTTCTTTCTTTTTTTTTTTATTAAGATGTCATTTTAAAAAAATAATTATAACTTTTTATTGACAGAACCCATGCCTGGGTAATTTTTTACAATATTATCCCTTGCGCTCACTTCTGTTTCGACTTTTCCACTCCCTTCCTCCATCCCCTCCCCAAGATGGCAAGCAGTCCTATACATGTTAAATATGTTATAATATATCCTAGATACAATATATGTGTGCAGAACCGAACAGTTCTCTTGTTGTACAGGAAGAATTGGATTCAAAAGGTAAAAATAACCCGGGAAGAAAAACAAAAATGCAAACAGTTTACATTCATTTCCCAGTGTTCTTTCTTTGGGCGTAGCTGCTTCTGTCCATCATTGATCAGTTGAAACTGAGTTAGATCTTCTCTTTGTCAAAGAAATCCACTTCCATCAGAATACATCCTCATACAGTATCGTTGTTGAAGTATATAATGATCTCCTGGTTCTGCTCATTTCACTTAGCATCAGTTCATGTAAGTCTCTTCAAGCCTCTCTGTATTCATCCTGCTGGTCATTTCTTACAGAACAATAATATTCCATAACATTCATATACCACAATTTACTAATCATTCTCCAATTGATGGGCAACCATTCATTTTCTAGTTTCTAGCTACGAGGAACAAAGCTCCTACAAACATTTTGGCACATACAGGTCCCTTTCCTTTTTTTAGTATTTCTTTGGGGTATAAGCCCAGTAGTAGCACTGCTGGATCAAAGGGTATGCACAGTTTGATAACTTTTGGGGCATAATTCCAGATTGCGTTTCAAAATGGTTGGATTTGTTCACAATTCCACCAACAGTGCATTAGTGTCCCAGTTTTCCCTCATCCCCTCCAACATTCATCGTTATTTTTTCCTGTCATCTTAGCCAATCTGACAGGTATGTAGTGGTATCTCAGAGTTGTCTTAATTTGCATTTCTCTGATCAATAGTGATTTGGAACACTCTTTCATATGAGTGGTAATAGTTTCAATTTCATCATCTGAAAATTGTTTGTTCGTATACTTTGACCATTTATCAATTGGAGAATGGCTTAATTTCTTTCTTTCTTTCTTTCTTTTTTTTTTTAAAATAACTTTTTATTGATAAAACACATGCCAGGGTAATTTTTTACAGCATTATCCCTTGCATTCACTTCTGTTCCGATTTTTCCCCTCCCTCCCTCCACCCCTTCCCCTAGATGGCAAGAGTCTTTTACATGTTGAATGGGTTGCAGTATATCCTAGATACAATATATGTGTGCAGAACCGAACAGTTTTCTTGTTACACAGGGAGAACTGGATTCAGAAGGTATAAATAACCCGGGAAGAAAAACAAAAATGCAAGCAGTTTATATTCATTTCCCAGTGTTCTTTCTCTGGGTGTAGCTGCTTCTGTCCATCTTTGATCAATTAAGGCTCTCTTTATCGAAGAGGTAATGGCTTAATTTCTTATAAATTAGAGTAAATTCTGTATATATTTTAGAAATGAGGCCTTAAACAGAACCTTTAACTGTGAAAATGTTTTCCCAGTTTGTTGCTTCCCTTCTAATCTTATTTGCATTAGTTTTGTTTGTACAAAGGCTTTTTAATTTGATATAATCAAAATTTTCTATTTTGTGATCAATAATGCTCTCTAGTTCATCTTTGGGCACAAATTTCTTCCTTCTCCACAAGTCTGAGAGGTAAACTATCCTATGTTCCTCTAATTTATTTATAATCTCATTCTTTATGCCTAAATCATGGACCCATTTTGATCTTATCTTGGTATACAGTGTTAAGTGTGGGTCCATGCCTAATTTTGCCATATAAATTTCCAGTTTTCCCAGCAGTTTTTGTCAAATAATGAATTCTTATCCCAAAAGTTAGGATCTTTGAGTTTGCCAAACACTAGATTGCTATAGTTGACTATTCTGTCTTGTGAACCTAACTTTTTCCACTGATCAACTAATCTATTTCTTAGCCAATACCAAATGATTTTGGTGACTGCTGCTTTATAATATAGTTTTAGACCAGGTACAGCTAGGTCACCTTCATTTGATTTTTTTTTTTTTCATTAATTCCCTTGAGATTCTTGACTTTTTGTTCTTCCATATGAATTTTGTTGTTATTTTTTCTAGATCATTAAAATATTTTTTAGGGAGTCTGATTGGTATAGCACTAAATAAATAGATTAGTTTAGGGAGTATTGTCATCTTTATTATATTCGCTCGGCCTATCCAAGAGCACTTAATATTTTTCCAATTATTTAAATCTGACTTTATTTGTGTGGAAAGTTTTTTGTAATTTTGCTCACATAATTCCTGACTTTCCTTCGGTTCCCAAATATTTTACGCTTTTGACAGTTATTTTGAATGGAATTTCTCTTTGTATCTCTTGCTGTTGGATTTTGTTGGTGATGTATAAAAATGCTGAGGATTTATGTGAATTTATTTTGTGTCCTGCAACTTTGCTAAAGTTATGAATTATTTCTAATAGCTTTTTAGTAGAATCTCTGGGGTTCTCTAAATATACCATCATATTATCTGCAAAAAGTGATAGTTTGGTTTCCTCATTACATACTCTTAATTCCTTTAATCTCTTTCTCGATTCTTATTGCCTAGGCTAGCGTTTCTAATACAATATTGAATAATAATGGTGATAGTGGGCAACCTTGTTTCACTCCTGATCTTACTGTCGAAGGTTCCAGTTTTTCCCCATTGTATATGATGCTTACTGATGATTTTAAATATATGCTACTGACTATTTTAAGGAAACATCCATTTATTCCTATGCTCTCAAGTGTTTTTATTTAAGAATGGATGTTGGATTTTATTAAATGCTTTTTCTGTATCTATTGAGATGATCTTATGGTTTTTGTTAATTTGGTTATTGATATAGTTAATTATGCTAATAGTTTTCCTAATATTGAACCAGCCCTGCATTCCTGGTATAAATCCTACTTGATCATGGTGTATTATCCTGGGGATGATTTTCTGTAGTCTTTTTGCTAATATCTTATTTAAGATTTTAGCATCAATATTCATTAGGGAGATTGGTCTATAATTTTTTTTTTCTCTGTTTTCAACCTACCTGATTTAGGTATCAGTACCATGTCTGTGTCAGAAAAGGAATTTGGTAGGATTCCTTCAATCCCTGTTTTTTCAAATAGTTTATATAGCAGTGGAGTTAATTGTTCTTTAAATGTTTGGTAGAATTCACGTGCAAATCCATCTGGTCCTGAGAAAGGCCTAGTTTAAGTGTTACCTTCCCAAATAAATATTTCCTGGTCTTCCCTAGGCTGAAGTGATTATCTTTAGATCCCTTGTTTTTTTGGTAAGAGTGACCTGATGTATGATTTTATCAGAGGGAATTGGTGGTGTAAAAATGCCCTCTTCCATTGTAGATCTAAATGTTGTTCTGCTACTTTGTCTCTGAGAGTGTTTGGGGAACACTGAAGCATTAAGTGACTTACTTCCAGTCATATAGGACACATATGTCAAACCTAGTTCTTGAACCTTGATCTTTGTGACTTGGAAGCCAATTCTGTTATCCATTACACCATGGCTGACTTTCTAGATCTTATAACCCCCATTATAATTTGTTTTACATTCAATACTTTTATGATTTTCACCAATTATATAATATATTCTTTGAGGGAAGCAGCTTCTCTTATTTGTCTTTATAACCCTTAGCACCTTATGTTATTTACATAGTAAAAAGTTAATTTTTTAAAAAAGTGTTTTAGGAATTTTTTGTCTTATAACACAAGTGATATAGCCATAGCAATAGTAGAATGAAAGCATTAAATCTAGTAAGCCTATAATTCATTTGGGGAGACAAGATTAACCCAATTGGAACAGTATAAAATAACATATAATCAAATTTAGAAGCCCATCATTGAGGGTTGATTCTCACACTAACTTAGCTATATGTGACTTTCTGCAATTCATTTTATCTCCCTAGGTTTCAGTTTTCTCCTCACTAACTGATCAAATCAGAATAAATGATCACTGATAAAACTTTCCAACTCTAAAAGTCTGTGATTCTATTTGAAGATAGTAAAGCTTTATTGTTGGTCTAAAGCCTAGCTAACCCTTATAACAGTATTGTTATGACTTCCATTTCCCAGGGATTTGGGGGAAAGTTTTGTTATAGTATTTGAAAAGTACATTGAGTTCCTTGGCTTTATTATTCAGGTTTCAGGTAACTAATTTCTTCCTAAAATTGCAGTTCTTGCTACAGGATTTAATCTTGCTTCCCTTGACAAGTACTGATTTATGAACCTTTTTTGAGAATGTAAACTCTCTTAAGAGGACATTTAGATGAGTTCTTGGCAACACATTTCTGAACATGTAATAAAAATCACTCCTCAGATTCATAGAACAATGTATTATTTCAGATGTGAGTGTTTTGGCTTCTACAAGCTGTCAAAGTGTGAGCTACCCTTTCAGGATCTTAGCTTCTCCATATTTTGCCAAGTATCCTTCTTGCCCTTTGCAAATGATACTGAAAACAAATGAGGTATTCATTATCCTCTGGAAAAGAGTATTATTCTAATTCATATTATTTTTTTTTATTGTTTTTCTTGCTAAAGCATGGAAATTTAACAGGTTACCACTCATTCCTTGTTCAGATCCTTCCATCAATGTTGATGGCCCTGATTTCTGCTCTTGTCTTCCTCCTTTCCATTAAATGCCAAATTAAAAAAATAATTTTTTGATATTTTTTGTTTTTACATTGCCTAAACTTCCTCCTGTATCTCTCCTCAGAGAACTACCTCAGATAAATATGAAGAAGAAAAAGGAGAAAAAACAAAATACCCTCAGTACATTAAAAAATAACAAAAACAATATATGTATTTGTTCTACATTTGTGAACAGCAGCCCTTTTCCCACCAGCTCCATCTCTGCAAGAGTGGGAAGAGTTATCTTTTTATTCCTTGTTTTGAGTCAAGCTTGTTCTTTGTAATTTTTCAGTGCTTCATTTTGTTGTTGTTATTCTTTTCCTTTACATTTTTGTAGTGTTTTATTGTCTTTGCTTACTTTGTATCAGTTTACAGATAACTTTTCTTTCTGTCTTCCTTTTCTAATAGCACAATGACATTCCCTTACATTCATCTATGACAATTTATTTAGCTGTTTCCCAATCATTGCCTATCACTTTTGAATCCAGTTCTTTGCTAACACAAAAAGTGCTACTATAAATACTTTGGCATCTAAGGAGCCTTTCTTTTTATCAGTGACAATGCCTGGTAGTGGAATCTGGGGAGGTGAATAGTGTGAACATGTTAACCATTTTTATTGCATAATTCCAAATTTGTTTCCAAAGTAGTTGTACTAATTCACAGCTCTACCAACAGTGTATTGCTGTGTAACAGCATCATTGACACTTAAATTTTTTTGTCTATTTGATCTAATTACCCAATAGACGATTATGAATTCAGCTATATAACCCACATTTCCCTGTCCCCCCTGCCCCTTCTTCTCCCCCGGGCTCTCCACAAATTCTTATTCAGGTTGTAGACATATAAAAAATTGAATTTAAGCAACTTTTAGAAGAAAAAACAAACGTAATGAACCATCTAAATCATTTCATTTTCTTTCAATTTGATGATAATTTAACATGTATTTTTATAGAATTGTAATTTATATATTTATAGTATCTAGTTTTCTCCCCCCTTAATATTAGTTCATATATACATTTTCATGTGTTGGTATAATGTGTATGCTTGTCATACTATACAGAGTTTATTGTGTTTAGATAGCAGAATTTATTTTGCCACTTCTATATTTCAGGTTCTTATCTCTTCTGAAATCTTTTCTCCACTATTGATTCTTTTGTTTGTGTTATCCTCAATACATACTCATTTATTTTCCATAGGGTAACACTACTTAAACTACTTGATTGTTTTAAAAACTTTGTTGATACTCTGTTTTACTCTTTAAATGATTGTGAAGTGCAGTGTAGATTTTGACATTTTTGATTAATTCTACTCAATCTTACCAGTTTCTTTCACATGCCCTACCTTCTCCCCTAAGTTGTTAGGAATGGATGCCCCATAGCATATGGAATAGTTTTCTTTTGGGCACAAAACTATGTACATCCTTTTGGAATTAGCTCAAGATTTCCCTCTTTCAGGGAAGCAGTTCTTTATTACCATAGAACTAGACCTATAAACCTCTTAGCTTAATTAATATGGCCAGATGGCTCCTTATTCCTGTTTATATTTGTGTATGCACATATTTGTCCATCTTCTGTAGGAGTTTGGATTATGTAAACTCTATAGCATATGGAACACAATGTTCCCAGCAAGGACTCTTCTATGATTCATTTTAAAATTCTGATACTTGTATTCCACTGTCCTTTATTCTGCTAACCAATTTACAGTGCTATAGGAATGGAGAGGGTCCTGGGTAGGACACCTCTCCCTCATCACCTTTCATTCATTTAAGGCCAGATGAGCATATTCTAGTATATTCTAGATAGAAAATTTGCAATATGAGAATATTTCTGCAAGATTCAGGGCTCCCTTTTCAAGATTGCAAGATGAAAGACAATTTATATTACATAAAACTGGAAAAACTCTTATTTTTAAAATTTTATTATTGCCTTTTTTATACCATTATTATTTTCCAATCATTTTCTCTTCTCAAAGAAAATGATTTAAGCAAAACAAAGATTCAGTGATTGCCTTTGATTGCATGTACATTCTATATTTTTAGTATCATACTTTTTTTTTTTTTTTGGCTGAGGCAATTGAGATTAAATGATTTGCCCAGGGTCACACAGCCAGATTTGAACTCAGTTCCTCCTGACTACAGGGCTGGTGCATTATCCACTGCACCAACTAGCTGCCCCCAATATCCTCCTTTTCTAAATACACTGAGGGGTGTTTCATCATTAGATATGTCAGTATATTTAGTTTGTCTTTTGTGGTGTTATATGATATAGCATTGGAAATTGTTCACCTGGTTCTGCTTATCTGAAGTTCTTCCCATGTTTCTCTGAATTTCTCATAAGATTTCTTTTTTTTTTAAATTTTTATTTAATAATTACTTTATATTGACAGAATCCATGCCAGGATAATTTTTTTTTTTTACAACATTATCCTTTGCACTCGTTTCTGTTCCAATTTTTTTCCCCTCCCTCCCTCCACCCCCTCCCCTAGATGGCAAACAGTCCTTTATATGTTGGATATGTTGCAGTATATCCTAGATAAAATATATGTTTGCAGAACCGAACAGTTCTCTTGTTGCATAGGGAGAATTGGATTCAGAAGGTATAAATAACCCGGGAAGAAAAACAAAAATGCAGATAGTTCACATTCGTTTCCCAGTGTTCTTTCTTTGGGTGTAGCTGCTGTTGTCTGTCATTTATCAATTGAAACTCAGTTAGGTCTCTTTGTCAAAGAAATCCACTTCCATCAAAATATGTCCTCATACAATATCGTTGTCGAAGTGTATAATGATCTCCTGATTCTGCTCATTTCACTTAGCATCAGTTCATGTAAGTCTCTCCAAGCCTCTCTGTATTCATCCTGCTGGTCATTTCTTACAGAACAATAATATTCCATAACATTCATATACCACAATTTACCCAGCCATTCTCCAATTGATGGGCATCCATTCATTTTCCAGTTTCTAGCCACTACAAATAGGGCTGCTACAAACATTTTGGCACATACAGGTCCCTTTCCCTTCTTTAGTATTTTTTTGGGATATAAGCCCAATAGAAACACTGCTGGATCAAAGGGTATGCACAATTTGATAATTTTTTGGGCATAATTCCAGATTGCTCTCCAGAATGGTTGGATTCGTTCACAACTCCACCAACAATGCATTAGTGTCCCAGTTTTCCCGCATCTCCTCCAACATTCATCATTATTTTTGCCTGTCATCTTAGCCAATCTGACAGGTGTGTAGTGGTATCTCAGAGTTGTCTTAATTTGCATTTCTCTGATCAATAATGATTTGGAACACTCTTTCATCTCATATGATTTCTTATGGTTCAGTAATAATCTATCATGTCCATATAGCTATTTTTCAGTTGATGATTACATCCTTTGTTTTATTTTTGTATTCAAAGAACAGGTTATGCCCTAAATAAGCTAATAGTCTAGGCCTATGCAATGCCTTTGAATGTCACTGACAGATTTAAAGTATAATTAGGCGAGGTAGTGAAAATAAAGAGAGAAAGGAAAGAAAGGAGTATATTTAATTGACAGAATTGAGAGAATGTTAAAATTGCCTTAATTAAAAATTAGTAGCATCCATGCATATTTCTGCCATGGGCTAACCTTGAGATTCTCTTTCCTTTATCATAAGTGTAACATCCCAACTCCCTTTTCTTCTAGCCTGCTCAAAAGCAGGTGCCAGATCTGTAGTTCACACCTGTTGAGAGCCTTCAGTATCAGTATGGATTAGAAGCAAGAAATAAAAAAAGCCAAGTAATGGTTAGCTTGGATTGGATTCAACTGACATAAAAGTAAAACACTCAAGAGTAGTGAACTTTCATAAAGATTGCTTATCATGGTATAAGAAGAGATATATATAGATAAGGAGTTTTAAAATAAGATAATCTGGCATGAGCAAAAACCTATCTAATACCTGTGTTTCTTCATCTGCCATGTACCAAACAGGGTTCATGCAAATAAGAGCACAGTTTTTTTCATGTAATAGGCATTTAGTAAATGTTTGTTGAGTGATTGAAGCAGAGTTTTCCTCTAGTCATTTGACTTGGGGCATGGATAATCACTGAATCATGATTCCCCCTAAAGTAATTTAAAGTATCTTTGTATCATAGAGAGCCTGTCCAGAAGAGTGGAGAGAGAGAACCAGTCCATCTTGAAGCCAGAAACACCTGCATGCAAATCCTGGTTCTGCTGCATACTGGCTATGGCCTGGCCAAGTCACTGACTTCTTGTGCTCTAGGTCCCAACTTCTTAAACTGTGGTTTGCATCCCCATATGGAGTCTATGAAATTATGATTTATTATCAGGAAATGTTTCATTTGAATATTTATTTTGTATACCTGCATATTTGGAGTCACTTAAAAATTTCTTGGGAGAAAAGAGGTCAAGTGGAAAAAAAATTTAAGAAACCTTGCTTCTAGGCAAGCTGTATAGAAGGTGCCAACTTGCATTGATAGAGATCATTTTCATAGTTAAAAGTTTCAGTGAAATCACAGGTCCAGTTATTTTGTTACTGGCATTTCTCTTAGGGCGTTTTAACTTATGATATTCAGCATATTGGCCTTGAGAAAAAGTTAAAGAAACAAGCATTTTTAAGCACAAAATTAGATAATAAGTAAATATACTGTATAACAGCTTGTAGTGAATATTGCATACAAATAAAAAGGTGGTTGTGTTAAAGGAATGTGATGCCCTTTTTGTAATATGCAGGACTATTTTCTTTTAAATCACTTAGAACCTCTTTCACCTGGTTTTTAATGATTAATTACTAGGAAATCACCTCCCATTTGGACTCATCATGGTGGCAAATTCACACCTGATGGATGATAGCTAACATATAGGTGCTACATTGGTTTGTTAATCCAGTGACAGATGAGCTAATTTATACTGTGGTAGATTGCTTTTATAGCTTCTTGTTTTTATCTAAATGTATTTGTTCTCTCAGTCTTGTTTGACATTGAATTGATGACGGGGAGAAAATGAGAAAATACAGGCAAAGGCTGACATGCCATTAATTTATGCTATTACTGTTCAGGAACAAAGTCTTGATAATATAGGATGTGATATCAATTTGGGGTGTTATGTTTCCTGTCAGATTCCTTTAGGATTTCTTTTCTTTGAATTTTAGGAATATGTCCAGGTTAGTGGCCTGAAACTTTAGGTTAGATCCATCTATCAAGTGTAGAGCAGAATCTCTAGCATACCTTCTAGAACATTTTTTTTGTTTTTCTGTACTTGGCAAATTAACATTTTCATATCCGAAGAAGAACAGCAAAGGAGCATTGTATGTGGAACCTGCAAATCTCTATTATGTACAACTTGGTTTTTTTAAAGTACATAATTTAATAAAATTAAAATGTAATTTTGTCTCATTTTTAGAATTTCTATCTTTCTGTTTAGTTATTCCTTTTTTAGAATTTTACTCTCAGGCTCAGTTCATTGATTTGTTCTTTTTTATTGATAAAAATGTAAGCATAGTCAAGCAAAATAAAGCTCATGCATTTGCCCTGTCCCCAAATGCACTTTATTCTGTATCTTGATTACATTACTCAGAGAGGTGGATAGCTTGCATTAACAGCATGACACAGTGGATAAGGCAGATGACCTCGGTTCAAATCCTACTTCAGGAGATGTGCAATCTCAAGCAAGTCCCTTAATCTCTCAAGTTTCTTATTTATAGAATAAAGAAATTAGCTTATATTTGATGGTCTCAAAAGTTGATTTTTAGCCCTGGATCAATAATCCTTCAATCCTCTGGCATCGCATCCTCATTGGTTATCTCATTGACTAGAGTTCTTAAGTTTTTCAAAGCACAATTTTACTTTAACCACTTGGAATTCTTCTCTCTGAATGCTTCTCTCTTTTCACTTTCAAGCCATTATCTTAAGGATTTGGTGCCACATCATGCTGAATGTTATATAGACTTAAAAAAAATTTTTTTTATAGCTTTTTATTTAAAGTTATATGCATGGGTAATTGACAGCATTGACAATTGCCAAATCTTTTGTTCCAATTTTTCCTCTCCTTCCCTCCACCCCCTCTCCCAGATGGCAGGTTGACCAATACATGTTAAATATGTTAAAGTATAAATTAAATACAATATAAGCATACATGTCCAAACAGTTACTTTGCTGTACAAAAATAGTGTACTATTAGCCTGTGAAGGAAATCAAAAATGTAGGCAGACAAAAATATAGGGATTGGGAATTCTATGTAATGATTCATAGTCCTCTTCCAGAGTTCTTTCACTGGGTATAGCTGGTTCAATTCATTACTGCTTTATTGGAGCTGATTTGGTTCATCTCATTGCTGAAGATGGCCATGTCCATCAGAATTGATTATCATATAGTATTGTTGTTGAAGTATATAATAATCTCCTGGTCCTGCTCATTTTGCTCAGCATCAGTTCATGTAAATCTCTCCAGGCCTTTTTGAAATCATCCTGCTGGTCATTTCTTACCTAACAATAAAATTCTGTTTTTGCTTTCTCTGTACTTCTAAGTGCCAAAAGCAAAAATAATTATTTTCTTTGGGGCTTGCTTTATCTTTGGTCCCTTCTGGTAGGGAGGAGTCATAACAAATTTGTTTTTCTTTTAGCCATTAGACAATAGAGCTCCAAAGAACATTATAAGTTGAATTGCATATTATTATTATTATTATTCTGTTGAGATATGGTAGAATGTGACCTCAGAATTATTTCTGAAAAATATACTTGAGTTTCAACAGGTTTTTCAATCAGGTTGCTTATTTCCAATCTTTTTTTATCTAAAAGAGTCAGCTAGGTAGAGTACTGGCCAGAGTGCCAGGTCTGGAGTCAGAAAGATTAGTGTTCATGAATGCAAATCTAGCATCTAAAACTAGTTGTGTGACCTTAGGCAAGTCATTTCACCCTCTTGCCTCAGTTTCCTCATCTGTAAAATGAGGTGGAGAAAGAAGTGGAAAATCACTCCAATATCTGTGTCAAAAAACAAGCCCCAAAACCAAAACCCAAAATTTCCCCTTCTTCTAGAGAGGAGTCAAGATGTTGAGTATCCTAAACTGAATCAAGTTGGGTGGTGATGAGATTAGAATTCTTGGGAATATATCTGAATTCCTAATTGTTTCCTTTGGTACTTCCTTTACACACACACACACACACACACACACACACACACACACACACACACACACACTTGTTTCTTTTTCTGAGTTTGGATTATTTATTCTTCTAATAGTTTATGTATTTTGTACTTTTGAAGGTATTCCTCTGTTTCTTTTGTGTTCTCAATTTTGTTGGCATATAACTGCATATGTTCTGATTATTCTTTTCATTTCTTCTGATTTTGCTAGCTTATTTCCTGTTCTCTTAATTTAATTTTCTGCTCTCTTCTTTTTAAAAAACACTTGCTAAGGATTTACCAATTTTAATTTTTTCAAAGAACTGGTATTTGGTATTACATTTTAATGGAGATTTTTGTTTCTAATTTGTCTATTTCCCCTTTCATATTTTAATATCTTCCCATTTTGTGTTTATTTAGGTTTATTTCTTACTGATTTTTAAAAATTGCATACTCATTAATTAACTCTCATTTTCTGTTTTGTCAATGTTTGTTAATGATTGTAAAGTTATAACAGAAATTTTGGTATGTTGCTTTATCTTTATGATTTTTTTACATAGTTATTAATTGCTTTTATTATTTATTCTTTGTCCCATTAATTATTCATTGTTAACTCTCTGTTTTGGTCTGTAACTTTGTGTCCCTAAACCAGTTTCAGTTTTTATTGCATTATGTCTGTAAAGGATGCAATGCCTGTTTCTGCTTTTTTACATTCATTTTTAATGTATCTATTTGCCTTAATATGTGGTCAATTTTTATGAAATTTCCATGTGGTACAGAGAAATATATATAATCTTTTATTGTTCCATTTAGAAGATGCCTTTAATCTTTTAACTAATTTCTCCAGAAATTTGTTCATTTCCATAGTTTTTTTTTGGTTTGTTTATCTTTCTATGTTTTTGTTTATCTTTCTATGTCTTTAAAATGGCTAGAGGCATATTGACGTCTCCTGTCACTATTGTGTTACCCTCTTTGATTTTTGAAGTACAAATAATATGTTCTTTATAAATTTGGGTGCTAAGGCATTTGTAACATAAATTCATTGTTGATATTGCTTGTTATTTGTTTTCTTTTAGCACAATATGATTTTCTTGTGTATCCCTTTTTTTTTATTGTTTTTGCATTGTTTTGCTAGCATTATAACAATGCCTACTCTTTTAGATTTTTTTGATACATAGTAATTTTTTTTTTGTTCTCAGTTATATTTTGTGTATTTTTATTTCTTGTAAGCAACAGATTATAGGGTTTTGGTTTTTTATTAAATTGACCTCTTCTGTTATTGTTTTTCCTATTGATTTATCTGTTTATATTTAAGGCCTTTTAATACTTTTCTCCTTGATATCTTTGATATCTTCAGTCTTTTAAATCCTTTCTTTTACTTTATCTTTTACTTCCTAACTCCCTTCTTATTGATTGTGACTTCCATAGAGTGCTAGATCTCAAAATGTTTCAGCCTCTTCCCAAACTGGGCAATCCATGGTTCACCAACTAAACGTCTGTCCCAAGTGACTTGGGTAGTCAGAACTAGTCCCAACAAGGTACTGTGTTCTTTCCCTCAGGCTTGGTGGATTGCTACACAGCTTCTCACATTTTTAGTTTCATGGCCTGGTGACCTTTCCCACTGACTGTATTTCTTACTTCTTTGGTCTGGCATCAGCAGCTAAGAGCCTGCCAGTCTTAGTGGTTTTTGTTTTTTTCCCTAGCTTCTCTTTTGCTCCTGTGACCACACTGGCTGTTGAGCCCTGAGTAAACTTCCTCAGTCTGGAACCTGGGGTCTTCACAGGAGAAAAGAATGTATTTTGAATAAGGCTGTGCCATGTCTAATAGTGCCACCTCACTGCCAGTAGTGTGGGACAAAGAGACATACTGAGTAAGTGGTCATTGCTAGGAATGCCATTTCCTAGGTTTTCGTGTTGGTTTGTGTGTGTGTGTGTGTGTGTGTGTGTGTGTGTGTGTGTTTTAAATTAACCTTGGGTTCTGTGAGTGCTAGATTTTGGAGATAGCTGAAGTTCTTTTCTTTGGTGCATAATTTTTGTTTTGGATAGATTTAAGGGATTGTTGGGATTAGAGAAAACATTTGGTCCAAGTATCTTGTTGTTATGTGACCCAGAAAAATGACCCAGCCATTTAACTTCAAATGAAGCCATGTATATCAGATGATCAAACTAAGGAATGATCCTTTTTGTTAAAAAAAAAAAAAAAAATGAGGTATGGCACATAAATTGATTCTTAAGACAATACCAAAAGAGGACTGCTAAGTCAAGTATTTGAACACTGGTTATTTTTGTAATATTTAACATCACAAGGTAGTCATTTTGAAGGATTTAATTCATTTGGATATATAAGTTCCTCTGTTTCTTTGTATGTGATGTGTTTAACTGATCTTAATTGCTTTAAAGTCATACTTTTGGATTGGAGTAGCCTGGAAAGCTTTCTTAGATAAATTGAGATTGGAATTGGACCTTGACAGATGGGTAAAATTTGAATAAGTAGAAGGGAAAACAGAACATTTCAAGGCATTGTGAAGAAAGATGCAGTTGTGAGAATGATGATTTCCATATTATTTTCAGACAACTTCTAATTGAAATTCAGGTTTCACATAGGTGAATGGTGGAAGATAGAATTGGAAAGGCATGTAAAAATCATTGTGAAACGTTTTGAATGCTATACTTCGAAGTTTATACTCCATTTTACATTTAGGTTTTTGGGTTGTAGAGCCATTAGAAGTTTTCAAGTGGTGAATTGATGTGTGCAAAGTAGGATGATTAGGAGGATTAATAATTTGGCGGTGGTTTATAAAATGCATTAGAGATAGGGAGAGAATCAGGAGAATTTTGCATCATTCAAAATGTGAGATTGTAAAGGCTTGAAACAGCATAAGATGATCACTAATTTACAGTAGGAAGTATCCTCAAGAATCCCCTAGACCAATCTCCTTTATTTTACAGATTGGGAAATAGTCATAGAAAGATCAAATGACTTAACTGTAATTCAAACTCAGAATCTCTAACTTCAAATTTTTGTACTGTACTGCATTCTAGCAGAATGGAAAGAAAAGGAAGAATATATCAAAACATTACATGGACTATCCATGATTCTGTCTTGGGTTTTTTCTCAGTGTTAACTACTTCCTTTAAATCTTTACTCAGTTGACAATCAAAATATATCCAACATTAATATTTATTTTGATTATGAATTAACAAGCATGGATATTGCAATATACAAAGAATTGAAAGAGAATCATATATGAAACAACTTGTTACATAAAGTTTGCCTTTTTAATGTACATTAAACCAAACATAATAACTTGGCTTACTTACTTGTCTCTGTCTCCTTTTGAATTTCCATCTACTCTTCTCATTGTTTCATTGACTATCTTTTCTTCCTTTTTTCATTGCTAATCCTAACTACCCATTTTACCATGTCCTTACCTTGTAACAAGTAAAACAGATGTATTGGCCATGTCTGAGAATATATGTCTCATTCTGCACCTTTAATCCATTATCTCCCTTCCAATTCTAATTAAATTGATTTTTTTATAACCTTTTCGATTTCATGTAATCAGAATTGTAAATTTTAGTTACTATTTGGCTATTGCTGGTGTAGGGAACAAAAGACTTGGAGTTAGAAAGATAGATTTGACTACAGTTTCAAACATTCCTTTGTTTATTATAACATTTTATATCTAGATGATTATATATTTGGAATTAATTGTAATAATTTTGTTGTTATTGTTGAGTTGATGCTTCATGAACCTGTGGACCATATATCCATGGGATTTTCTTGGCAAAGATTTTGGAATGGTTTGCCATTTCCTTCTCAATGGATTAGATTAAGGCAAACAGGAATTTAGTGATTTGATTAAGGTCACACAGCTAATAAGTATCTGAGGCTGATCTGGTATTGGCTAAGAAATAGACTAGTTGATCAATGGAATAGGTTAGGTTCAAAGGACAAAATAGCCAGTATCTTTAATAATCTAGTGTTTGACAAACCCAAAGACCCCAGTTTTTGGATAAGAACGCATTATTTGACAAAAATTGCTGGGAAAATTGGAAATTAGTATGGCAGAAACTAGGCATTGACCCACACTTAACACTGTATACCAAGATAAGGTCAAAATGGATTCATGACCTAGGCATAAGGAATGAGATTATAAATAAATTGGAAGAACATAGGATAGTTTACCTCTCAGACCTGTGGAAGAGGAAGGAATTTGTGACCAAAGAAGAACTAGAGATCACTATTGATTACAAAATAGAAAATTTTGATTATATCAAATTGAAAAGTTTTTGTACAAACAAAACTAATGCAGACAAGATTAGAAGGGAAACAATAAACTGGGAAAACATTTTTACAGTCAAAGGTTCTGATAAAGGCCTCATTTCCAAAATATATAGAGAACTGACTCCATAAGAAATCAAGCCATTCTCCAGTTGATAAATGGTCAAAGGATATGAATAGACAATTCTCAGACAAAGAAATTGAAACTATTTCTAGCCATATGAAAATATGCTCCAAATCATTATTAATCAGAGAAATGCAAATTAAGACAACTCTGAGATACCATTACACACCTGTCAGATTGGCTAGAATGACAGGGAAAGATAATGCGGAATGTTGGAGGGGATGTGGGAAAACAGGGACACTGATACATTGTTGATGGAATTGTGAACACATCCAGCCATTCTGGAGAGCAATTTGGAACTATGCTCAAAAAGTTATCAAACTGTGCATACCCTTTGATCCAGCAGTGTTTCTACTGGGCTTATACCCCAAAGAGATACTAAAGAAGGGAAAAGGACCTGTATGTGCCAAAATGTTTGTGGCAGCCCTGTTTGTAGTGGCTGAAAAATGAATGGATGCCCATCAATTGGAGAATGGTTGAGTAAATTGTGTTTTATAAATGTTATGGAATATTATTGTTCTGTAAGAAATGACCAGCAGGATGAATACAGAGAGGATTGGTGAAAATTACATGAACTGATGCTAAGTGAAATGAGCAGAACCAGGAGATCATTATATACCTCAACAACGATACTGTATGAGGATATATTCTGATGGAAGTGGATTTCTTCAATAAAGAGATCTAATTCAGTTTCAATTGATCAAGGATGGACAGAAGCAGCCACAACCAAAGAAAGAACACTGGGAAATGAATGTAAACTGCTTGAATTTTTGTCTTTCTTCCCAGGTTATTTTTACCTTCTGAATCCAATTCTTCTTGTGCAACAAGAGAGCTGTTCGGTTCTGCACACATTTATTGTATCTAGGATACACTGTGACATAATTTAATTTGTATAGGACTGTTTGCCATCTGGGGGAGGGGGTGAAGGGAGGGAGGGGAAAAGTCGGAACAGAAGTGAGTGCAAGGGATAATGCTGTAAAAAAATTACCTAGGCATGGACTCTGTCAATAAAAAGTTATAATAAAAAATAAAAAAATAAAAACAAAAACAAAAAAAAGTGTCTGAGGCTGGATTTGAACTTGGATATTCTGTACTCCTGGCCTACTGCTGTAACTGCTGAGCCATGGAGGGATGTGAGATATTTGTCTGTTATCTAAATTAATTCCTTTTAGACCATTTAGTAGTTTTTTTTAGCAGTTTTTATTGAATTAGGAAGTCCTTCCCCCAGTTATTGGTGTGCTGGAGCTTATTAAATGCTGTGCCTTCTGAATTTTGTTTTCCTTGTCTTTTCCATTGATTAACTTTCCTGTTTTTAACCAGTATGAAATAGTTTGAGACTATTACTTTGTATCAGTTGGTGAATCAATAAGTAAAATACAACATTTCCTGCATTCTCTTCCTTGCTCCTTTTCTCCTTCCTCTCTTCTATTTCTCTCAATTTCAATTTCATTAAATATTTATTAAGCACCTAATGTGATGCTATCCCTGTGCTAAGTCCTAGGTTATACTTATAAGAAAAACATTCTTTACTCTCAGGGAGCTTACCATTTTATGAGAAAAAATTACACCCACAACTGATTAGATCCTGGGCATCTAGGTAATACTGATAGTATTATAATATTTCCTAAGAGGAACAGGAAAGGCATTGATAGGACCTTCTCACACTTAACTGATCATTTTGTTCTTAAGTAAGTCTTTTAATCCCATCCCAGGTGTGTCCAGTCAAAAAACCTAATTATAATATCAAATCCCAGAGGTTATATAAAACAGCTATTAGATCTTTGCTAAATCCCTTTTAGGGTTAGTTGGTCATTTATTGGTGTAGCTCTTCCCCTTGCTAATCCCCCTTTGGGGTTAGTCTGCTACAATTCCCCTCTGGATTTAGCCTGCCTGTCAATGGCTACTCCTACCTCGTGGCATATTTCTTTTAATGGCATCTTCCATCTGGTTAACTGTGAATTAGCCCTAATGGAAGTAGGGAACTGGTTTTTCCCCTAGTTAATTGTTAAAAACCTCTTCTTGCTAACTCCTATGTGTTAATTCATGTAATAAATAGCACTCCTTTGGTTGTTCCATGTCATGAACTGAATCTCTATTATGCTACTTTTATATACTATTCTCTTTACAATTTATTGCTCTCCTGAATCACTCCTGGTGCCTATTTTACTTCATAATAAGGAAGCTGAAAAGCAGGGTCACTTGGGATATCCAGCACCATATAGATAAGCGGAACCTCTGTTGCTCTTGTTGGAAAGTAGAACCTAGAAAGTTCTCTAAAAGCTTTGAGGAATTTATGACTCCACCATTTAGCCCTATAGTCAGAGGAGAGAGAAAATTTAAGACAGAGTTGAAGGTATTAGTTCCAAAAACTGAGTCAGTCAACATAGTGATTAGATTTTAGGTTATCAGTTTATCCTGGATGAGGTATGGTGTTCCTGAAGTCCAAAACAAGTAGAGCTGTTGACAAAAAATTTAAGGTACTTTCACTCCTCTTTATGTTTATAATGGTTCAAGTGGAAAAAAGTAGAAGAATGTTTTAGGATGTCCAAAGGAATATAATATGCTTTGTTCTAGCAATGTCTCTATTGGGTATGTATCCCAAAGAGATCATTAAGAAGTGGAAAAAGACCCACATGTGCAAAAATGTAGCAGCCCTTTTGTGGTGACAGGAACTGGAAATTTAGTGGATGCCCATCATTTGGGGAATGGCTGAATAATAGAGTTACATGAACTGATGCTAAGTTCTTGAGTAGAACCAAGAGAACATTGTTACACAGCAACAAGATTATGTGATGATCAACTGTGATGGATTTGGCTCTTTTCAACAGTGAAGTGATTCAACACAATTTCAATAGACATAATGGAAAGAACCATCACCATCCAGAGAGAGAATTATGGAAACTGAATGTGGCTCAAATCATATCATTTTCATCTTTTTTTAAAAATTTTTATTTTTTTTATTTAGACAATTAAGGTTAAGTGGTCATACAGCTAGAAAGTATTAAGTGTCTAAAGTTAGATTTGAACTCTTAGTGACTTCAGGGCTGGTACCCTATCCACTGCTATCTAGCATTCTAGCATTCAGGTCTAAAAATTAGTTATTGCAATAAAACTAAAAAAATTAGTATTGCAAGTAGAACAAGATAAATTTAAGAAATTTGAGAAAAAATAAAGAAATTTAAGGAAATACTCATGAGCAAAGAAAAAATAAAGTGATCACTTTTGCTGATGATATGGTTAAGGAATCCTATAGATCCTATAGTTAATTAAGCAATTAATAAATTCAGTAAAGTAGAAGAATATAAAATAAAACTGCAAAATTATCAGCTTTTATATAAATTGCCAATATCAATATGAAAGTCTTTGACTGAAATATCAGCTTTTATGTATATTACTGAACACACCCACCAGGAATTGATAGGGGGAAGCAACAACACACAAAATAATTATAAAATGCACAAAATATTTAGAAGTCCACCAACAGTGATACACATTTTCATATAAATCCAAAATACTTCACAGAAATAAAGAAAAACTTTATTAAAAGTACTAATTGCCATGTTTGATCTGTGCTAGTGTAAAAATAGTATTACCTAAATTAATTAATCGATTAATGCCAAATTACCAAAGAATTATGTTATGGAAGTAGACAGAATACCATTAAAATTTATCTAATGCATCAAGAATCCCAAAGGAAATAATGAAAAAAGGTATAATTGGGAATGTTGGTACATTCCCATATATCCTACTCCTGGGAAGAATTAGTCTGGTGGATCATATGAGCTGTAGTTAAGCCTAAATCCAGTTATGTTTATTCTAAATCTGCACCAGGATAGTGGGCAGATTGGTGGGTTACCAGGCTGCCTAAAGTTGGGCAAACTCTGGCCCAGATCAGAGAAAAAGGGAGTAGTAGTAGTGAAGTAGAAGAAAGGGAGTTGAGAAGGAGCTTAGACCCTGATTACTGTGTTCTTTTGCTTTTCTTTGTTTTTTGGAATTATTTCACTTGTACCTAATTTCTGCCCAACTATTTTAACCCCAACTACTCTTGATTTTTTTTCCTCCAGATGGTTTTGAAAATCATTTCCATGAGAATTACTTGTTCTGGGCTAGTGGGAGCATTTTTAGAAACTGTCAATCAGTGAACATTTATATAGTGCTTACTATATGCTACATGTGCTTTGTGCTCTGTCTTCAGATTATTCACATTCTAATGGGGAAGACAACATATAAATAAATACACAATAAAAGATAGGTAAAGAGAAGATGGAATGTAGTCTTAGGAGAGAGGCACTAGGAAAAAGTCTTCTAGTAAAAATGTCTTATTGATCAGGTCAATAAAATTTATTTAAGCACCTCCTTTGTTCCTTAAGTGTATTAAGTACTAGGGATACAAAAAGAGACAAAAGATAGTTTCTATCTGAATCTACCCACTTAATTAGATTTGAGAATCATCAGTAAAGAGATAATTAAATCCAGTAGGGCTGATGACATCATCAAGTGAAATAAATAATGTGGAGAAGAGGGCCCAGGACAGAATCCTTTTGGACACAGACAACTAGAGAGCATCATGTGAAGGAGAATCCAGCAAAGGAGACAGAAGAAAAAGTCAGTTGGAGAAGCACCAGGACAGAATGGTATCCTAAAACCTAGAAAGAAGGGAGGTTCAAACTAACTGAATTGTTTGATTCCTCTTTGGTTTTGGTTTCCTACCCTGCTTAATCCATTATACTTTATCAGCAGAGCTAAAAATTAGAACTGTATCTCCCCTCAGTTCTTGGGCTCAGAACCATTCATTAACTAAGTTTTTGAAGTTTGTTCCCTACTCAATTTATAGCTAGGTCCTCTTACTTTTGACAGATCCTCTCTTATTTATGACTGCTCTTCTCTATCCTGGAATTGTGTAATGGATGACAGCTGCTAACTGGTAACTATTCTCAGCACTGATTCGGGGGATCTCTTTCTGCCCCAGTGCTTGTCCTGGTGTTCAGTCTTAGCCTTCTTACAGTCCCTTTTAACTTTTTTTTTCTTTCCTGGTCAGAATTTATTCTGGCTCTTTTCTTAGTTTGCTATGGAAAAAAGTTGTCTTGGGCAAAAAATTCTGGCTGTCATATCATTTTGTTTCTGCCTCTTGTGAGTCTAGGTTTATTTTTTAATTTTAAAAATTTTAAAAATAGTACCTTATTCTAATTTTTTGTCTTTGGATATTTGTCCAATTTTTCTTCAAATCTTTGGGCTTAAGTTCTTTTTTTGGTCTCTAATTTTTTCAAGGAATCCTGCCTTTTTGTGTATTATATCTATTATTCTAATATGAGAAATAAATATAGAAGAACCAAAACAGTGCTGCAACCAGATAGAAAATGGGATGTTTGAAGTGGGTTCTTTTTTTTTAAATAGACATTGGGGTTTATAGACTCATTCTATAAGAGGCAGAGGGTAGTGATAAGGTGAGATGAGAGGCTGATGAGATCTTATAGGATGATAAGTTTTATCCTAACTATATGAGCAAAACTACAAAACACTTTCCACACAAAGTCGGCTCTAAACAATTGGAAAAATATTAAGTGCTCTTGGATAGGCCGAATGAATATAATAAAGATGACAATACTATCTAAACCAATCTATATATTTAGTGCTATACCAGACTCCGAAGACATTATTTTAGTGACCTAGAAAAAATAACAATAAAATTCATATGGAAGATAAAAAAGTTACAAATATCTTCCTATGTAGGGATGTAAACAGTTTATTCTTTTTTTTTTTTAAGTTTCATAATTTTCTGTGCCTCTTTTTATTTATTTATTTTTTTAATAACTTTTTATTGATAGAACGCATGCCAGGGTAATTTTTTACAGCATTATCCCTTGCATTCACTTCTGTTCCGATTTTTCCCCTCCCTCCCTCCACCCCTTCCCCCAGATGGCAAGAGTCCTTTACATGTTGAATGGGTTGCAGTATATCCTAGATACAATATATGTGTGCAGAACCGAACAGTTTTCTTGTTGCACAGGGAGAATTGAATTCAGAAGGTATAAATAACCCGGAAGAAAAACAAAAATGCAAGCAATTTATATTCATTTCCCAGTGTTCTTTCTCTGGGTGTAGCTGCTTCTGTCCATCTTTGATCAATTAAGGCTCTCTTTATCGAAGAGATCCACTTCCATCAAACATTCCTCAAACAGTATCATTGTTGAGGTATATAATGATCTCCTGGTTCTGCTCATTTCACTCAGCATCAGTTCATGTAAGTCTCTCCAAGCCTCTCTGTATTCATCCTGCTGGTCATTCCTTACAGAACAATAATATTCCATAACATTCATATACCACAATTTACTCAACCATTCTCCAATTGATGGACATCCTTTCATTTTCCAGCTTCTAACCACTACAAACAGGGTTGCCACAAACATTTTGGCACATACAGGTCCCTTTCCTTTTTTTAGTATCTCTTTGGGGTATAAGCCCAGAAGAAACACTGCTGGATCAAAGGATATGCACAGTTTGATAACTTTTTGAGCATAGTTCCAAATTGCTCTCCAGAATGGCTGGATGTGTTCACAATTCCACCAATAATGTATCAGTATCCCTGTTTTCCCACATCCCCTCCAACATTCCCCATGATCTTTCCCTGTCATTCTAACCAATCTGACAGGTGTGTAGTGGTATCTCAGAGTTGTCTTAATTTGCATTTCTCTGATTAATAATGATTTGGAGCATATTTTCATATGTCTATAAATAGTTTTAATTTCTTCGTCTGAGAATTGTCTTAAACAGTTTATTCTTGCTGAATAACTTGTTTTCTCTTTGTGTGTTTACTTTTTTATGTTTCTCTTTGAGTCTTATGGAATTTTCTGTTTAATACTAGTCTTTTTATCAGGAGTGCTTGAAAAAGTCCTGTAAATCATTGAATGTTTTTTCCCCTGAAGCATTATGCTCAGTTTTTCTGGTTAGGTGATTCTTGGTTATAATTCAAGCTCCTTTACCTTCTGATGACTCCTTTTCTGTATAATCCTGATTGTGATTCCTTAATATTTGAATTGTTACTTTCTGGATGCTTACAGTATGACAGGGCAGTTTTCCTTGATAATTTTTTGAAAGATTCTGGCTAGGATCTCTATTTTATCGTTATTTTCAGGTAGTCCATTACTTCTTAAAATTCTTTTTTCCTCCTCCTGAGGCAGTTGGGGTTAAGTGAGTTGCCCAGGATCACACAGCTAGAAGTGTTAAGTGTCTGAGATCAGATTTGGGTCCTCCCAGTTTAGGGCTATCGCTCCATTCACTGCCACCTGGCTGCCCCTAAAATTTTATCTGTTTTCCAGCTCAGTTGTTTTTCCAATGAAATATTTCAGATTTGGGTTTTTTTTTTCCTATTCTTTTGATTTTGATTCTTGATGTTTCTGAGTAATTAGCTTTTACTTGACCAATTCTAATTTTTTTAATGTATTTAAATACAAAGTAGAAAAAGAAAACATGACAATGTGCATAGTAGAACATGAAAAGATTAAAAATGAAACAGTAAATTTCCATTTCAGAAAAGTGTTATGTAATAATAGAATATATTATGTTCAGAACTGTCTATCTTTTCTTTGCTTCCTTGTAGAGTTGTTATCTGCTCTGCACTTTTTGACACTTTAGTCCCTCCCTCATCTCTCTAACAGGCTGTAGTTAAGCATGGGTATATATTTATGTATATACACATAAATTGTGTGTGTGTGGGTGTATGTGTATACACATATATGTATATATGTAGGTATCTATGCATATACATGTACATAGTCATACACAGACACATTCAGATATCTATGTAAGATTGTACTGCCATTGTTTCTTTCTCTGAAAATAAATATTTTCATCCTTCTTAGGCCTAAGTCTAAGACAGTTTCTAAATCCACCAACTCATCATTTCCAAGGCTTAGCAATATTCCAACTGTCTAGTTGTTTCGAATTGTCTAAAACTATTAACATCGCTGACTTATAATTTCTATATTTTTCTTTTTTGGTTGAATGTCTTTTAAATTTAACTTTGTCTAAATTCTACCCCTGATCATTATGTTTTTGTGTATGTTTCCTATACCTGCTATCTCTTCTACTTTGTTTTGCTTTTTAAAATCACATCACAGTCAACTCTGCCCCCAATATTTCATTAGAACTACATAATTACTAAAGACAATCTTGTTATACTTGTTAGTGTAATTATCTATGTGGGGAATGGTACCTTTGGTCTCAGGTTCTTTTAGTTCTCCCCTCTGGCCTGGAAGGAATCTAAAGAGCCAAGAGTTCCATTTTCCTTATAGCCAGCAGCATCCTTGCCCCACTGCTGGCATATGCCAGGTCTCAGGCAGAACAGCTGAGCCCGGCATTCTTTATCTTCAAAGGTTACCTCAGCCTTCCCAAATCGGATATTGGACGTCTTACGTCCCAACCCAGTTAGCTTTTCTTGCTTGAGTTAAAGAGAACTAGGCTGGAACCTCACACAGGCCAAAGGCTGTCCTGGTATCTTTCTTCATATCTTCTCTCATTTTGTTTGGAGGACAGCTATTCTACCTCAGTTCCTATTTGTGCTTTTGTACCTCCTTTTTAATTTGGTCATTTCTGCTTATTAAAGAGTATTAAATTGATCTCTACTCCTAAAGCAGTGGGTACTGATCCATACTTCTTGCTCCTGGAGCAAGGTCACCAACCTGCCTTGCCAGAGTCTCTGGGTCTGGTTGCTTACTTGCTGTGCTAAGGTCTCTGGAGTTGGTGGCTTGTCTGCTGCACAAAAGCCATCACACCTGGTTGTCCCTGCTCAGCCAAGGCCATCAAGCCTACTGAGTCTTCCAGGACTGTCTACTCACCTGTTTTTCTGGATCAGTGGGATCTGTGTAACTTACTTATATTGGGGTGAGAGGCATTCTCTGGTTTGCCCAAACACAACCTGCTCTGTATGAGCTACCCTTTTACTGGAGTGAGACTTTCCCTGTAGTCCTTTTAAATTATCTTGCTGGAAAATTGTTTCACTCATATTTTTGAAGGTTCTGCTGCTCCAGAATTTGTTTTGAGGCAGGGGGCTTGTTTGGAGGAGATTTTGGAGAGCTCTAGTATTCTCTTCCATTTTTCTTAATTTACAAAGTATTTTTGCACTTCTGTTTTGTATGCATCAATCTTCCTATCTTGTATTATATTTATCTGTATTATATGTTATATCTACTCACACCATCAGATCTTTCTAAGTCTCACAAGGGATTGTCATTTTTGTCTTTGTATCTTTAATACCTTAGTCATAAAATATTTGTTGAAATCGGCAATTGTCTAATTCAGTCACTTCATTTTATAGATGCATAAATTGAGAGAATAAATTCATGGATATAAGCCTAGAAGAGAATGATTTCTATCAACACAACTAAGACAGATGGTTTGGGAGATGATATATGGGAATAAGTAATTTGTTTATGGACATTTGCTTAGCATAAGATGCACATAGAAAATTTCAGTAGAGAGATGCAGCCGAGAAGTATCAGGGCTGGAGATTAAGATAAAAATTTAACTTTTATAGAAGTGATACTTTGAAAATGGATGAGATTCCTGAGAGAAGAAAAAGAGGAACAAGAAGCCAAATACTAAGGTTTGAAGAAAGTTTACAATTAATATACAATTTACAGTAATCATCAGAGTTAAAAGACATCAGAGGTTGTGTAGTATAACCCACTTAATGGCAGTTCATTCTACATACCCAACAAATAATCCATTTAGTTTCCCCAGCAAGACCACTGTCTCAAGAAGTAGGCCATTTACTTTTGGACAAATCTTATTGTTAGGGTATGGGAGGAGGAAGAGAATCATGTGTGAATAATGGAAGAGTGATTATTGAGGTATAAAAACCAACATCATATAATATATTTAATAGTTTCAAAATAGAAGAGTTACTTGTTTGCGAGGTTGGTATAAAATAAAAGCAAATACCTGACAAAGACAGTTACAACAAATGGAAAACCTAGTAATTTTGTGGGTTCTATCTTTAAATAAAATGTCTTCATCTGTGATTAGCTTTTATCCAGGAAAGGAAAAATACAGATCTGGTTCATGGAAACCTTATTAATAGACAGCCTTAATCTTAAAAACTAATGCTCTTGTATTGAAGAGAGCCATCTGCACTCAGAGTGGACTGTGGGGATTGAGTATGGATCCCAATGTAGCATATTCACTTTTGTTTGCATTTTTTCCTTTTTGATCTAATTTTTTTTCTTGTACAGCATAATTATGGAAATATTTATAGAAGAATTACACATATTTAACATTGGATTACTTGCCCTCTGGGGGCAGGGAGGAGAACAATTTAAATACAAGATTTTGCAAGAGTGAATATTGAAAATTATCTATGCATATATTTTGAAAATAAAATGCTTTAACAAAAAAGTCTAATTATTTTACTGTTCTCTGTGATTCTTACTGAGGTAGATCTTTTACTTGGCACTGGTTCTGGATTGAAGCTCGTGGATAATGGAAACATTCCCCTGGCAATGTCTCTTGGGCGACTCCTCCGACGAGCCTCCTCAAAAGCCTCTGACCTCTTGACCCTCAACCCCAGTGGCAGCAGTGGCCCTCCCTCAGTACTGGATGGAGAGATCATCTACTCAAAGAACAATGTCTGTGTCCACCCCCTGCAAGTTCTGCAGGGCCTTGGGGAGCACCACCCAGGTAAGGTGGTAGAAGAGAGAAACTGAGTGTGAATGGGCAAGTCATGGATTAAAAACTTTTATCAAAGTTCTAATCCTTCCTTGGGTGTATTAGTTTGCTGTATGACCTCAAGACAGTGACATCTCTTAATACTTCAGTTTTTTCTTCTGTAAAAATGGAGTTGAAAAAACCTGCAGTTTCAGTTGATAGCATACTGAAGTAGGAGTCAGTACACCTGAGTTCCATGCTTATTGCCTTTTTGATCAAGTCACTAAACCTTTTTTAGATCTGGTTTCCCAATCTGTAAAACAACACAGATAATCTAATTCCTCTCGACTCTTTTAGCTCTATTAAAAACTGTCTAACCCATTTACTTTCTCTTCTGTCAAGAGATTGATTAAATCCAAGAACAGTAAGGAAATCCAATATCACTAATCCTATCCCACTACCTCTGGGTATGACTACATTTAAATCTATTTACTTTGTTTATGTTTATTTTCCTTATATATAGATGTGTACTTGCTATTTTCCCTAATAGATGGTATATATGAATCATATACAACTTGCTTATTTTTATAAAAACATAATTTTTGACATGTAGCATGTTATTCTTTACAGTATTTTTGTGTTATACATTCTTTTGTTTTACATTGTATCTTTTGTATAATCTGTGATATAGATGGACAACTTATACCTGAATTCATTACATTAATATCTTGAGAGAGGGAAAGTAAGGTCACTTGCCTTTGAGAACAGTAACTTTTCTTTCTTTTCTTTTTTTTTATAGCTTTTTATTGACAGAACATGCATGGGTAATTTTCCAACATTGACCCTTGCAATCACCTCTGCTCCAACTTTTCCCTTTCTTCCCTTGACCTTCTCCCCTAGATGGCAGGCAGTCTCATACATGTTAAACATGTTAAAGTATATCTAAAATACAATATATGTGTACATATTTTTACAGTTCTCTTGTTGCACAAGAAAAATCGGATTTAGAAATGTAAAAATAACCTGGGAAGAAAAACAAAAATGCAAGCAGTCCACACTCATTTCCTACTGTTCTTTTGCTGGGTGTAGCTGGTTCTGTTCATCACTGATCAATTGGATCTGAATTGGATCCTTTCATTGCCGAAGATAGCCACTTCCATCAGAATTGATCCTCATGTAGTATTGTTGTTGAAGTGTATAATGATCTCCTGGTTCTGCTCATTTCACTCAGCATCAGTTCATGTAAGTCTCTCCAAGCCTCTCTGTATTCATCCTGCTGGTCATTTCTTATAGAACAATAATATTCCATAACATTCTTATACCATAATTTACTCAGCCATTCTCCAATTGATGCGTATCCATTCAATTTCCAGTTTCTAGCCACTATGAAAAGGGCTCCCACAAACATTTTTGCACATACAGGTCCTTTTCCCTTCTTTAATATCTCTTTGGGATGTAAGCCCAGGAGTAAGTAATACTGCTGGATCAAAGGGTATGCACAGTTTGATAACTTTTTGAGCATAGTTCCAAATTGTTCTCCAGAATGGTTGGCTCCGTTCACAACTCCACCAACAATGCATCAGGGATAGTAACTTTTCCATGCAGACCTATTAGTTAGGACAAAAAAAATACTACTCCAATAAAAGAATTTTATGGCCTCTCCTTCCCCCAAATGGGCTAGTCACATAGCAGGAAGAGAGGGATAAATAATCAATTGCTTATTTACTTCATTGATATTCTCACAATGTCGAGAGAACATTAGAAATGATCCTAATTTGTGACAGTACACAGAAATTAAGATGTGTAGGCATGAATGGGTTGTATTTTGTTGCCTTGGAGGGTATTACCCACATTAATGAGAACCCATATCTGATGGAAACTAAATAGTCCTGAATTCTAGCCTTTCTAGTTCCTTTTCAATCCTGTTATCTTTGGTTTGCCTCCTAGGTTGTATCATCTGCAACTCAGAAGAGTTTAGAAGATTTAGAAGTAGGCAGTTAGAGAATATAGATGGGGCACAGGTGTGTATTGCATATAAAAGACAGTAACTAAAAATATAAAATTAAGAGGTGAGAGAAAGAGAAAGATGGAATGGTATCTTGGTGGACACCAAGAATTCCACCTTGAAATTATCTGCCATGAAAGAGATTTAAAAAAAAAAAAAGCTTTAATAGTAGAGGGGAAGAAGGAGAGTGGACAAGAACTTTATTCTCTCTCATCAGAATTGACTCAAATTGAAAATAACATATGTTACACCATGTGTTTCTTACCCTGCAAGAAAGTCAGAGGGTATTTAACAGTACCACTACAAGGCATGTATCCCAAGATAATTGACAAAATAATATCAATATGCATTTGAAAGGGCAGAAGGTCTAGACTCTCAGGAAGAAGTAATGAAATAATGTTTGAATGAAGGGGATATAAAACTATACCTTTACCTTAGACTTAACATTAAAGTACTGGTTTATGTTTTGTTACTGGTTTAAAAAGAAAAAGAAAATCACTATCATTGTATGACATAAGAGCATGAATTGGCTTTGGTCACTAAAAGAAAAATTCATCTATGATCTAACACTTTCTATTATAAACTCAGATAAACAGCCTGCCTACAAAGAATCAAGATAAAAAGAGAACAAGACTAGGTATAATTTAAAATAGCTATCAGCAAAATCCTTAACTCAATGAGGGATAAAAGTAATCATAAAAAAAATTACTTTTTTCTATGATTACTTAATTTTGACCATTAAATTTAATTGCTTGAATAAAATCGGTCAAGACAATTAGAATAATGGTAGAGTGGAGGAGATATTTTTGTCATATCACTAATGAAAGTTGAATCCAAAATATTCACTACACAAATGTAGTGTTATATAAAGACCCATTCCCAAAAGAATGGTCTTTTAAAAAAAGAATTATAAATTATCACATGAAAACAATAAGAGAAATAAATGCACTTTATACAACTGCCATTTCACTTCATACTTTACGAATTGTTAAAAGTGAAGAAAAGATAGAAATAAGCTTATTGAAGGAAATTTAGGAAAACAGGCATAGCCTGCTGATGTACCATTAGTATAGCTGCTAAATAATCCCTATAATTCTGGATTTAAATTTGGAAATTTTGGAGAAAAGTCTAACCACCAAGGAAATCAAAGATAGACACAATATATGCCAAAATATTCATAGCAGCACTCTTTTTGCTTGATAAGAACTTAGAAACAAAGTGTCCATCATTTGGGAAATGGAAAAACTGGCCTATGAATGCAATATAATGAAATGACAAATGAGAAATTCTGAAGAACATGAGATTTAAATAAGTAAATATAGAGTGAGATAAGGAGAAGCAAGAGAACAATATACATTGTGAATGTGATTGAAAAAAATCATTAAAAGGAAGTTGAACTCTCAATAATGGAAAATTCAATGAGGTATATTAAAGAGAATGAAATATACTTTCCTTCTCATTGCAGAAAGATAGAGGTCTACTAAGAGAAGAATTAGTTATCAGACATGGTCTTTATGTCACATATTTGCTTAATTGCTTCTCTTTGTTACAAAGGAAAGTTCAGTTTGGAAGGAAACAAGAAGTGATTGATTTAATGACCAAAAAAAATCAGTAAAATATATGGTAAAATAAAGGGTTTGACTAGATAACCTTTTGAGGTATGAATCCCATGATGTTACCTAGTCATGTTACCCTTCCAACTCTAAAGTTAATGATCCTTAACTTGCTGAAGGCTCCTGAGTAACTTAAATTGTGGTGTGTTGATTCATATTTGTAACTGTCCATTTGTGCTATTACTTTGTAGTTGCCTTAAAAAAAAATGCTCCCTTTCCCCTAGGGTTTTTTTTCCCCCTAGGGGAAAAGCTAGAATAAATCGTATCACTTAAGAACTTTTTTTTTTTTAACATGATGAGCCACATCTTACTAGCCACATAGTATATGTTGGTATATTAACGCAGTATTATAAGTAGTGATACAAAAGATCTTCAGATATGCTTTTTTTTATATGACCAATGCTCATCTTCTGTGAAATAAGAATAAGACTAAATCTACTGTACTGTGTACACTTATGCAAGTCACTTAACATTAGTCTTAATATCCATATTTAGTTTAATAATAACAATAACACTTATACCTCATTGGATTATTGAGAGAATAAGATGGTATAAGTGCCTTCTGTGATGTAAAAAAAGATTATTATTTAGCAGCTCCACCAATGGTATATCAGTATGCCACGCTTGTATTTCTAAAGAGCATTTTCTGTTCTGTTTTTACAAAACTAATAAATTACTAGGCTTTATAAATCTATAAAAGCTCCCTGACATTTTCTTTATCTGTTCTTCTACCCAAGGTATAGGGCATTTGTATAGAATGATCCCATAGGGCAGGCTTGCATGTTGCTGTGCTAGTGGTCAGGGTTCCTTTATTTGAAAAAACCTGAATAGGGATATCACTGAGTATGAAATATGATGAATGCTTTTTGTATCATTCAATTATTTTATTTAAAATATGTATAAGAAAAGGTTTGGCAATTGCCAATGCTGTAAAATTACCCATGCATATAACTTGTAAATAAAAAGCTATAATAAATAAATTAAAAAACAAAATATGTGTAAGTACTGATGCCTTTTCAAGCTATGAATATGTGAACTTTGTTTCATTTACCATAACTACAATAAATCATATCACTTTTAAATTTTATTTTTTACAATGAGCCACATCATACTAGCCACATAGTATGCTGGTATAATTGTTAACACAGTGTTACACATAAGTAGTGATATAAAGGATCTTCAGATGTGCTTTTTACTATTGCTCTAGCTCACTGTAATCTTGATTTATGCTTTTACTTTCTCAAAGGTTATTTGTGCTTATACATGGAAAAGGATGAACTTCTGGGGACCACACTTATCCTTGCTTGGGTCCCTAACTCCAGGATCCAGAGGCAAGATGAAGAAGCTCTGCGCTACATCACCCCAGAAAGCTCCCCTGTGCGCAAGGCCCCCAGCAAACGAGGCCGTCATGCTCAAGGTTCTGGAGAGCCACATCAGCCCTTGCCCGTGGAACAAAGGTACCCTTTGACCCCTAAAGATGAGGACATCTTGGTGGTAGCCCAGAGTTTCCAAGATACCGTCCACATCAATTCCTCATTAGAAGATGGGGAAAAGCTATCCCAAGGTTTGAGGACAGACAGTCCTATCCAAGCTACACAGCCTGTCCATAGTGACTCAGGAATCTTATCTACTGTCAGTTCTCAGGATGAGCCAAATAGGTCTGAATTGTCAGTGGATGAATCAGAGGAGGGACCAGAGTTGAGGCCAGAGCCTGGAGAAGAGGAAGGCTCCTTAGAGCTCTCTGCTGATGATGTGAGCAGGGATAGTACTTTTGATTCTGATTCTGATGCCTTTTCTTCACCTTTCTGCCTCTCACCAATAAGTGAAGCCCTTGCAGAAAGTAGCAGTTCTGTTTTCCTGGATAATGAAAACAGGTGAGTTGTTTGAATTCTGTTCTTTATATATTTTATATTTTTAATTTTTTAATTTTATATATTTTTTATTTTCCCCAGTTACACAGAAATTTTTTTGGTTTATATTTTTTGTATTTTTTGTTTTTTTGCTTTTACATCCTTATGAGGATATATGAGAAAAATCAAAACAAGTGAAAAACCACGAGAGAAAAAAAAAAAACAGAAGAAATCAACATAGCATATGTTAATTTACATTCAGTCACCATAGTTCTGTCTGGATGTGTGGGTAGTGTTTTCCATTTAGTTTATCAGGATTGTCTTGTATCACTGAACTGCTGAAAAGTTTGTCCTCGGTGAACAATCTTGTTGTTGCTGTTTATGTTTTCCTAGTTCTTCTTGTTTTTCTCAGCAGCCTTTTATGTAAATCTTTCCAGGCCTTTCTAAAATCATCCTGTTCATCATTTTTTTTTTTTTAAGAACAATAATATTCCATTACTTTCACATGCCATTCCCCAATTGATGGACATCCACTCATTTTCCAATTCTTTATCACCATAAAAAGAAGTTTATGTACAATAATTTATTTATAGCAGTTCTTTTTGTGGCAGCTAAAAATTGGAAATCAAAGGGAAATCAATTAGGGAATGCCTAAAAAAGCTGAGGTATATGATTGTAATGGAATATTTTTGTTTTGTAAGAAATGATAAGCAGAATGATTTCAGTGAAACCTGGAAAGTCTTATTTGAACTGATACACATAGTGAAGTGAACAGAACCAGGGGGACTGTTATACATAGTACCAGTGAAGAACTGAATGACGTGGCTATTCTCAGCATTACAGTGATCCAAGACAATCCCAAAGGAAAAATGAAACATACTATTTATCTCCAAAGAAAGCACTGATATTAATTGAATATAGACTAAAACTGCTTTTTTAAATTTTACTTTTCTTTTATAAAAATAATCAATATGGAAATGTTTTTACATTATTGCTCATGGATAACCTACATCTGATTGTGACAGAGGAGGGAAGTTGGAGGGAGGCATAGAATTTAGAATGCAAAACAAAATCAGTCTGGCTGATTTGTCTAAATCCAGGTTGGATCAGTTTGGAAGCATGATCAAAGCCCACTTATGGGGTTCTTCTGTGTTGTAATATAATAATAAGGTTGGAATATAGTCCTTAAAGATCTTATTTCCCTACTTGAGGCTGGCTAGATATGAAAAATTATACCTGGTTAGGTATAATTGTAATATGAATGTATCACAGAATTTAAATGGCAGAAATTAAACCAACTTGCCATAGTATAAAGTATCACTATGTTTTCAGATTTGTTTTTTGTTAGAACACAAGTAAACTTGATCTAATTTTGTTACATTAGTAATGTAAAGTGGCCATCATTGATCTTCAGCAAGATGGTGGCCTTGTGTGCCAGGGGATATTCTCCAATACTTTTCTACTATTTGTAATATTCTCTAATATTTGTGATAGTTGACTAATTATCCACTATAGTCCCCCTTATTCCAGATACAGTCTGAAAGAAACAAGAAAAGGATAGAAACAGATTTGTGGAGAAGTTTGTAGGCAAACACATTGCTTGGCTAATGGTTTTCTTCCATTTTTGTTGTTGTTCACTCATTTGACCTTATTTGAGATTTTCTTGGGAAAGATACTGTAATGGTCTTCCTTTTGCAGTGACTTGCCCCAGTTAGTGTCTGAGGCCATATTTGAACTCCTCAGGAAGATGGGTGTTCCTGACTCCAGGCCTAGTAGGTTTCCCCTGATAGCTTTTCTGAATGAATTTGACCTTAAAACATTTTAAGGCTTAAAACCCTAGTGATGCTAACATACAAATTCTATTGAATTCTATTGAAAAGTACTTTTGATTTTACATTTGAATATTTTACATTTTTACAAATTTCATATTTTAGAAGAAATTGTTTTATTTATTGAAAGTATCTTTAAATATTTTTATTGATTCTTAAAAAAAAAAAAAATCATGGTCAGGCAACTCTGAACTATTCCTCTCCATCTCTATTTCAATTGAATTTTCTTATTTGGTAAAGAAATTGAATTAAGCAAAAATGAATCAAAACATTCTACCACTTTTAAATAGGAAGTGGAACAATGCATTATTGTCAGTCATCCAAAGTAACCACTAATTTCTGCATAGATCACTTGTTCCTCTTGCTTCTTCTTCATGATTATGGTCATTGTGGTGATTGTATTCATTGTTCTTGTGGTTCTGATCTGCATCCATTCATATGTTCCCAAGTTTGTTTGAATTCTGTATACTTATTACCCTTAGGTCACAATATTCCATTTCAGTAATAAACTGCATTTTGTTCATTGCCACAGAGACCATGTTTAGGTTTATTGATTTGTATAGTATTTCCTTCTCTGCTATCATAAAAATAGCTTGGATTAAAACATAACTTTTAGTAGATTTCTGTAAGATTGCTCTCATGATGATACTGTTAGGACAGTAGCATCTCAAAACCAAGTATTTTGCATATTTGTGTAAGGGCTATAAGAACCCAGTATATTAAGCATTGTATTTGGAACTACCTTTTAAAAATTACATAGTATTGTTTCATTTTATATTTTCCACTGAGTAGTCTTTTTTCCTCCTTGCTGGGGGGTCACATAGCTAATAAGTGACTAAGGCTACATTTGGAACTTAAGAAGGAGCCTTCTGACTCTAGGCCTGACACATAATTTATTGTACTACCAAGTCTTCCCCATCCTTTGATGTATTCCCATCATTATCATTACTTTGCTTCCAATTTCTTGCTGACCCAAAAAAGTATTATTAGGAATGTTTTTGTGTATATGGAATCTTTTTTTATTTGTCAAAGAAATTAAAACTTGCTAAATTTAATTAACCAAACTTTACTTAAAAAAAACAAACTTTGAAAATGAGGCACAAAATATGAAATAGAGATTTCAAATGAAGGACTGGAGCAGATTTTACTATGCTGCCAATGAATTAAATGAACTAAAAGGGTAGGAGAACCAATCAAGATTTCAGATAAGAATAACCTGAATGTAATCAAAGCTAAGCTTTGAAACTAAATTTGCTTAAAGCCACCATGAATAATAAAAAAATAAGAAAAATAATCAAGAGACTGAATAAAATTTTAGAAAAATTAGAGATGATATATCTCTGATAATTATTGAATGGGAATAAAAAGGAATTTACATAGTTCAGCTGTGTTATCACAAAAATTGACTATGTTTTTGAATCCTCTCCAGAAATACAAAGTATATCCAGCAGTACAAAGAATATCATTTATTGATCATAATGCAACAAAATTATAATGAATACATTAATTACCTGATCTAATGGCCTTCTTCTCCTTGACTTGTGTGCATTATTGGACATTGTCAGTTACCCTCTTCTCTTCAATACTCTTGATAATTTTTTATGACAATTCTCTTCTACCTATCTAATTATTATTCCTTAATATCCTATGCTAGATTTTCTTCAGTCGCTTTGGTTCTCCTCTTTTTCTCCCTTTGTATTGTACCACTTGATAATCTCATCAGCTCCCATGAATTCAGTTTTCTTTGTATTGAGTCTCCTTATCCATTCCTAACCTCTCAACTGACCTCCATTCTTGCATCCCCACTTGATTATTAGACATCTTGGAAGTCTAAATCTAACATGACCAAAACTGAACTCATTATCTTTACCATAAAACTCTCTCCTCTTCCTGACTTCCCTATTAATGTACCGCCATCAGTCATATGCTCACCTAGGTAGCCTCAACTCCTCACTCACCCTTTGTTTCCATGTAGGAAACATGTTTAGCCATGTTGGCTAAAGTCCCAAGGTGGGGTTTTAGCTATGATGTGAAGAAAGCCAAGAGCTAAGGAAGGAGAGAGTTCCAAGTATGGGGGTGAGCCTATGAAAATACTGGAACCAAGAGAATGTTCAAGGAACAGCAAAAAGGCCAGTTATCACAGTACATTGAAATCACTTTTCCTGGTCTTCTTTCTAGTGCCTTCCCTCTGTTAGCCATCTCCAATTTATCTCAACTATGTGTTTGTGTGGTTGCTTACTTGTTGCCTTTCCCCATTTAATTGAATATTACTTACTTGGGAAAAATGAGAAGTGATTTGATGGGAGAGTAATTTTCACAGGAATTTTTTGGAGGAAGGAACCAACAGCTGGTTAGGGAATAGGAGTGGTTTCATGTAGATAGCAGTGTATTTGCTGAACCTTAAAAACAACAGGAAGTTTTGAGGAAAGTACACAACTGGTATGACTATGGGAAATGGAGTGACATGTATGAAGAATAGCATGGTCAATCTGACCAGATTGTACACAAAAAAGAGCAGTGTACAACTAAGCTAGATACATAGAAAATTTCAGTTACATTTTAAAAGCTTTCTAATGAGCAAAATCACCTAGAATAAAAAGGGAGGTGGAAGGAAAAAGGAACAAGCTTTTATAAAATTAAATTAAAATTGCTTGGAAATTTGTCAGATAATTAAGCAAAAATTCGAAAAGGTAAACATGGAGTCAAATATATTAGGAGGGTTGTCTTTTTTTTTTCTATTTAAAGTTTACTTCTCAATAGCTTGTTAAAAAATTGTCTTCAGAAGAGGACTATGAGGATATTGAAACAGTAACAAAATCATTTTCTCTGTCTTTGAAAGAAGGAAGGTCAGATTCTCTCCTGGGAATTTCATTTCTGCCATTGCAAAATATTTGAGAGGACAACCAGGTTGATTCCTTTGGGGGAATCTTGATGCAACTTTAGCCAATGTGTTGCATTTTAACTTTGTAAGGTACTACCCAAGGGGCTGATCTATAAATTAGCTCTTTTATAGAATTCTTTTGAGGAAAAAGGAGAGCAGGAGCAATAGTAGCAGTACCAGAGTTGATAAGGAGGATCAGGGGACCACCTTGATGGTATCCTGCTCCCCCGTCCCTGCTTTATCAGTAGTCCTAGGCTACATAGTTGCCTTCACCTGTTCTACAACAGATGCAGTCACAGAAAACAGGGAATTTTGTAATGTTTCAGGAGTAGCTAAGCTGTTCCTAATGGTCCCTAGGGGATCCGAAAGGAAATTGAGAATTTATATTCTGCCTCCTAGGATCTTTGGCATTTCTATTGCAATGCCACCCAATACCTGATGAAATCACTCTTGAAAGTTTTGCAGGGAGGCAAATAGTGACATGTTTTTCATATTTTCTTTGGAATTTTTATCTGTATCCTTTTATAGTATTCTGCCCTATTAACCTTACCATTTCCTGAAAAATAACCATAAAGGGCATCTTTCTTTTTGTCTTTTCCAAGTTTTAAGAACCTGAAAATATGTTTTCTCTGGCAGGCAAATATTAGAAATCAGTTCAAAAAATGTAGTATCTTTCTGGGTACTGCAGCTTTGCCATATACTAGCAAAAATAAAAATAATAAAAACTCTATGTACGATGGTGCTTACGCTTGTGGCAAATGCCATAACTAAGATATGAAAGAAGGGCTGTATAAGTTCTTCATTAGTGGGAGAGGATATATACACACACCGTGTTTCCCCGATAATAAGACACTGTCTTATTATTTTTTTTGGACAGAAAAACACTAGAGGGCTTATTTTCAGGGGAAGGCTTATTTTAATGAACATTGACAGCAATTTTAATAAACAGGTAAATGTGAACAAAAAAAAGTACCTTTATTCAATAATGATCATGTCATCTTCTTCAACAACATCGTCATAAGTGTCCATAACCCTGAATTCCGTCCTGGATGTCTTGCGCCTCTATTTCCTTCAGAAGAAGTGGACCCAATCTGTCATGTCCAGCAATATAGCTCTCTTTAAATGAACATGTCTTATCCAGGTAACCTGCTCGTAGTGCCTTGGTGACACAGCTTTCAGTAATTTTATCCCATGACTTCTTCACCCAAGTCACGACTTCTTGCAGACAGGGCTTCACAAAGTTTCCACGCTGATTTCTTTCCATTCTATTTTCAATGTAGTCATTGACTTCCATGCGCAAATGGTCCTTGAATGGCTTGTTTATTGCAATATCAAGGGTCTAGAGATAGACAGTCATTCCTGCAGGAATCATTACTTGATCTATTCTTCTCTTTGCAAGGAAGTTCTTCATTTCTTTAGCGCGGGAAGTGCTGGCTGAATCCCAGATTATCAGACCTCTTTGGTTACCTCGCATAACAAGTGGCAGCATTAAATCAACCCACTTTCTTATAACAGCTTGTGTATACCAGGCTTTTTCGGTTTCAAGAACATAATGCCTAATACAAGTTCAATCTTATCTTTCTTGCCCTTACTGATGATTAGAGGTGTGGCTTTCTTTCCGTCCAAACGAATTGCCAAAACACAGGTGACCCATGCAGACAGAATAATAAAATTATGACCATCAGTCCTTCTTTTCACTCCATCATGCCCCTCAATAATGTTTTAACCTCATTATGCTCCCTGAGGGCTCCTTCTATCCTCCATGATGCCCCCTGAGTTCTTCTTTTATCCTCCATCATGCCCCCTCACTCCCACTTACATACCGGGTTTTTATGTTGTCCTGCCTCAGCTCTTCTCCACGGCACTGCTCTCAATGGCACCAGCAAGCAAATCACTGGGGAAGAGCAGGATGACGCGCTCACTGCTGCAGCTCTGATTGGATGCAGCTCGGAGCGTGGCGTGCGTTTCACGGTGGGGGACAGTGCCTACAGAGGGTACCATAATGTAGCGTGTAGCGCAGGGGATCACCTTCACTACAGTAGCAATCTCAATAGGGCTTATATATATATATATATATATATATATTTTAATTTTATTTAATAATAACTTTATATTGACAGAATCCATGCCAGGATAATTTTTTTTACAACATTATCCCTTGCACTCACTTCTGTTCTGATTTTTCCCCTCCCTCCCTCTACCCCCTTCCCTAGATGGCAAGCAGTCCTATATATGTTAGATATGTTGCAGTATATCCTAGATACAATATATCTTTGCAGAACCAAACAGTTCTCTTGTTGCACAAGGAGAATTGGATTCAGAAGGTAAAAATAACCTGGAAAGAAAAACAAAAATGCAAATAGTTCACATTCGTTTCCCAGCGTTCTTTCTTTGGGTGTAGCTGCTTCTGGCCATCATTTATCAATTGAAACTCAGTTAGGTCTCTTTATCAAAGAAATCCACTTCCATCAGAATACATCCTCATACAGTATCATTGTCGAAGTGTATAATGATCTCCTGGTCCTGCTCATATCACTTAGCATCAGTTCATATCAGTCTCTCCAAGCCTCTCTGTATTCATCCTGCTGGTCATTTCTTACAGAACGATAATATTCCATAACATTCATATGCCACAATTTACCCAGCTATTCTCCAATTGATGGGCATCCATTCAATTTCCAATTTCTAGCCACTACAAACAGGGCTGCCACAAACATTTTGGCACATACAGGTCCCTTTCCTTTCTTTATTATTTCTTTGGGGTATAAGCCCAGCAGTAGCACTGCTGGATCAAAAGGTATGCACAGTTTGGGCATAATTCCAGATTGCTGGGAGAGGATATATATTAAGTTGGAAGGGAATCAGGAAGATCTTTGTGACAGAGGAAAGGGTGGTAGAAAAACTTTTTAAAACTGTGTTTTGAAAGATGGTTAGAATTCTGAAAAAGCTGAGGAGTAGGAGGAGGGTACCTTCCAGACAAAAGCACAAATCAAAGTATGTGATGGATGTGTTAGGAGGCAATAAGAATAGTTTAGAGTGTGTGCAGTGTTATACTGGTAAATATTTTAACTCTCATTTTGAAAATGTATGTATAGCACTGCGACATATTTAACTTGTGTAGGACTGCTTGCCATCTGGGGGAGGAGGTGAAGGGAGGGAGGGGAAAAGTTGGAACAGAAGTGAGTGCAAGGGATAATGTAAAAAAAATTACCCAGGCATGGGCTCTGTCAATAAAAAGTTATAAAAAATAAAAATAAAAAAAAATCATCAGCAAAACAAAAATCAAATCCTGATTTATACTATTTGCTGAAAAGTATAAAAGCTCACACTGAAAAATGTAGTTCTTCAACTGGCTTTAGCACACACCTAAATGTAATCCATATGGAGGGAAAATAATCCAGTAAAAATAACTTGATACCTTATTAAACAGGGACTTAGACAATTTGAACCTAAACTTAATTTGAGATGTAGTGAATAATCAGTGAGTTTTTAAAGTTTTTAAAGGGAGAAGTGACTTAATTGGAATTGTGCTTTAGGGAGAAAAACGGCTTTTTGAAAGCTGTGTGCATGGTTGGATTCTTTGGGTGTTAGTGCCCACATGACCTTCTATCCCCTTTTTTACCTTATCTGAGAAGAGAATGGCAGAATTAGCACTTCAGAGATTTAAAGTTTATCTCTTGCTATCTGAGAAGAAATGCTTCTTCCCAAAGTGATTTTGAGGAAAAGATGTTCCACTCAAGAGGGAGTCATCAGGCCAGGAAATGTCATAGGAGAAGAGTTATGTTAAATCTTTTCTTTTTTAAAGAAAAAAAAATAAGTTAATTGCTGCCTTTTGCTTTTATATCACACATAGGTTTATACTTGTCTGGCATTGAAATCAACCTCCATTGAAAACAGTCCATCAAAAACAACCAATATAGTGTTAATACCTGATAGTATGTGCAACATTTTGACCCTGAAGTACCCATCAGTACCCTTAGCTAAGAGAGGTGTTTCTTTTCTTTTATAGATATCTTGGTTTTACATCATCAAAATTTAGCCTTCTCTGTCCCCCTAGACAGCCATATCATTTAAAAAAAAATTTAAAAGAAAAAATTAGCAAAACTAATGTCAAAAATATATCCAATGTTTCAGATACATGGACTTCCTACCTCTGCAAGGGAATGTGGAGAGGTATCTTTTCATCTTTTCTAGATTGTTTTTATAGTAATTCTTTTGTTTATTTCACTTTGATTCAGTTTATGTAAGTCATTTAATAAATGCTCCTCTGTTGTATTGCTCATCTTCAATTGTTTACATCACAGTACTGTTTCATTGCAGTCAGGTACCAGTTCCCTAGATCCTAAAGATTTCTTCATTTTTCTATTTTTTTTGAGAAGTGTTGTGTTTCTTTATTTGATTAAGATTATTCTGTCACTGTTTGGTTTCCTTTCAGTAGTGCTTTCATTACATTATTGTAGTTATTATGTCTATATTCTCTGGATTCTACTTACATTCAGCATCAGTTCATACAAATATTTTCATGTTTCTTCATTTATCATTTTGTGCTGCATTGCATTCCATTATTTTTATATACCATTACGACTCTTCTGTTGGTAAATCAACAAGTCAAGTCAGCAACCATTGTACTATGTGTTGGACATTGTGGTAAAGGTACTTAAGACAGACCAAAAGACAGTACCTGCTCTCAAGGAGCTCACAGTCTACCAGAGAGAGAGCATGAAAGGCAATTTATATACAAGATATATACAGGCTAAATCAGAGCTCATCCCAAAGAGAAGGCATTAGCATTAAAAGGAATCTAGAGACACATCTTTTAAAAGATTTTAGTTGGGATTTGAAGGAAGTTAAGAGACAGATAAGAAAAGAACATTCACAACAGTGAAAATGGGTGAAGTGGGATAGTGGAAAATCTTGTGTGAGGCACAGCCAGGAAGCCATTGTCACTGCATTAATTCTGCATTATCACTGGATGAAAGGAAAGGGGCAAGGTATAAGAAGATGGGAGAGAGAAGAGGAAGCCAAGTTAGGAAGGGCTTTAAATGCCACCAATAAGATTTTATTTTATCTAATCCCGAAAGTTATAGGGAACCCTTGAAGTTTATTGAAGAGGGAATTGACACAATCATACCTGCACTTTAGGAAGATCAATTTGGTGGCTCAGTGGAGTATGCACTAAATTGGGGCTTCTTTTTCACCCAAGAAATTTTTTATGTGACTCCAGGTATATATTATATATATAAGAGTTGTACTTAAATCTTTTGGTATGCATTTTATATAATTTTTGGTATACATTAATTTACCATTTACTAAAGATAGAAACAACTTCGCACATTAATGATATGGATATGTTTTATTTTACATATTTGATACCTTTTTACTGCAGCCACCCCATATTCATTCCCATGGTTTATGAAGCTTTGCACTAAATAAGCACCCATTTTGTTCTTAAAAGGTTATATAATGATTATATTAAGAGATAACAATTATATTGTTTTATATATTTTTATTTGATGTTTTATTTAGTGATTTGCCATCCTTATTTTTAAAATTTTCTCATCCTTTGACTACATAAGGGGGAAATATTTGAAAGATTAGATAGAAGTAATACAGTATGTCCTAACAGGTGCACCTGGAAATATTTTACAGGAATCAGGGTCAAAGTTGAAGGCAGTATAAGAAGAGAGGATATATAAAGGCAAAAATGCAAAGGCTCTTGTAGTTCTTGTAGTAAACTTATATAAAGCTGTAAAAGAACTATTTGTAGGAATTAGGGGATTGAAATGGAAAATTGTTGAAGATATCAGAATTTGTCTTGCTTTCTGTAAATATTTAAACACCGGGAAGGTTATTTTTGGTAGTTAAGCTTGCTCTCTGTGATTGGCAAGTTTCCAAGTTTCTATGAAAGAGTATCAAGTGATACTATGTTAAGTCCACATCGCCCTAAAGATGAGAGTGTTAACTGTTACGTAGGCTGTGATTTTATTTTTGTCTTCACCCTCCACTAACAGAATTTTTTTTTTTGGGGGGGGAAGGGGAAGGGGTAGAGCTACTCTGCTCCAGCTTCTCTATAGCTGAGAAGCAGGTAGCCATAAATTTGAGATTTGGTGACTTCTCTGGATGTTCCATTTTATACTTTTAGAAATGTCTTTATCAAGACCAAAAAAATTGGTCTCTACCAGAGACCTTATATTATGAAAGTTAAGATTATATATCCTTATTCATACCTGGTCAGTTTCCTTAAACTATTTAACAATGTGTCTTTGTTTAGATCCAGGTCTTAGATTCTTTGTTATTTGCTAGAGGAAATTAGTTGGTTACTTTTTGCTTTTATGGCACCATAAATTTCTCTTTCCACTTTGCTTTATGTATTCCATGTTATCCATTTTATTCTGTATCTTGGAGAAGATGGCAGGTAGGGAAAGTTATCTTAAGAGAAAAAAAATTCAGTGCCAATGGAATGCTTCATTCATTCATTGCAATTCTTGAGTGCCCAGCAGATGGCAGGCTACTCCAAGAACAGACTGAGGACTGCTCCTGGACTGCTGAGTCAACCACCTCTTCCCTCTATTTGCCTCTTTGACAAACCACTTTGTTCTTCCATCTCCTCTGAATTAGCAGCAAAGTCCAGATTCTGTAGAGAGGAAAGTATTGCTGTTACTTCCATTCTTACAGCATTTGCTGTCCTTCTAAGTTTTCTCTCTTTGAACATTAACATAAGTGAAACCAGTGTAAGGCAGCTGGGGTTACATAATTTTTGAGGTAAAAAAATGAAAAGAATATAGTGTGAGCTTCAGTTGGCCAGGATGGCTTGGCAGATATTTATTCTGAATGATCAGTTTCTGTTTTCAGCTATGTAATCTTCCTCATTGACATTAGCTCTTCATCTTATATTTGCCAATAAGAGGTTTTCTAAAGGCAGTGCCAATCATTGAATCAGTTAACAAACATTTATTAAGCACTATGCTTATGCCAGGTGCTACGCTAGAAATGAAACATCCCTACTCACTAGGAGACAAATATATAAATATATACAGAATAACAAATGATGCTTGAGCTCAGGTCATTGATCTCAGTGACAAAAACCTCCATTTTTAGTGCCACTATCTTGTCTAGTTTGCCTCCATGCTATCTGAAATCTATATCCTTTACTTAGATCTCCTTACAATTGTTCAGGCTCCCATAACTACTCACCTAGTCTTATCTCTCAAATCTTAGTTTTCACCAACCAATCCACAGCTACCAAAGTAAGATTCTTACAGCACAAATCTAGCCATGTAATTCCCTTCCTTTAGGAGCAAAATACAAAAGATGCAGGAAAAAAAATTGACATTTAAAGCTATTTACAACTTGTCTCCACTCTTATCTTTATAGCTTTGGAATAGAACTTTTTTGTTTGCCATGTTCCAGACAACTCTCCTCTCACCTTCCCCTTTTTCCCCTGTCTGACAAATTGCCTGGCAAATCCTTAGCTTCCTTCAAAAACTCAGCTTTTCTTAATCTCAGTCCTTTCTTGATCCTCCTAGTGCCAGTGCTACTTCTCCAATTACCTGTGTATAACATGCATAAAGTATATCCATGTGAATAATATACTTGGTTATATATATATATATATATGTTGTCTCTCTATTGAAAGCAAACTTCTTGAGGACAGGAACTTTTTCATTGTTCCAAAGGGTCAGAGATTCAGTGGAGTAAATCCAAGACATTCCCTAAGATGCTTATGATATGCCCAGGGATATGTATCCCCCCCTAGGAATGCAGCTAAAAATCACAGCAAAAAAAGAAAAGTGGGAGGTTTCATTGTTACATATTAGTATTGGACCTAACCTGAGGTAAGTAAGCTACAGTATTAGTTAACTAAATCTGTCAGTGAAATGAACAGATGTATTAGTATGGGAGGAAGCAGTGTGAATTTGCTAGTATCATTTGGAAGGAAAGTGAATCTCCTTTCCTCATTTTTGAGGTCCCCCTCTCAGGTAAATTAGATTGTGATCCCCATAAAGCAAAGCTTATGGGCCCTGGTCAGAATCAATGTTAATCAAAGCTTCCACGCTTATAAGTGGTGGGATTTAGTGGAACTCTCTGTCATAAATCCTTGAGCTTTAGATATCCTTGATTCCTGGGAAATAGTGAACTTAGAATGGAGGAATATCATCAAGGAAATTTACTTCAAACTCATTGATTAGGTCCTTATTTCTTTTCTTTTCTTTCTTTTTTGCCTTCAAGGATTTTGCACTTTATTATTTATCAAATTTTATTTGAAAAAAACAAAATAAGAGAAAGAAAAAAATAGGAAAGCTATACAAAACAGAACATTGTCATATGCCTAGCAGAATGTTGGGAAGGATTAAAAATATATAACAAATAATACCAATTTTAAAAAGTATATATATTTGTAAAAGAATTATCTGTTATTTCTTTACTTCTTTATTTCTTTTACTTCTTTACTTATTCTTTTATTCTCCTTTTTTACTTTATTTTTTTTTTCCCTCAAAGCAGCTACAGCTGCCCCAAGCAGGCTACAATTAAGAAAAGGTATATTTATGTATACATATGTACATATATATAGATAACATATCTATATCTATACATATATAATATTATTACATAATATACACACACATCTTTTCTATCCCTGCTGACTTTCATTAAATTCTACTCTATAACTTAGCTTACTGTTACTTAACCTCCCCCTACCTAGGGATCCTCCCTCCCTTGTATTATTATTATTTCCCCATCCATCTCTTCCTCCCTTTATTTCTTATTAGATTTGGAAGGTACTATACTCTTCATAAAACATATGTAGTGTTGCTTATTGAACGCATTCTCGATGTGAGGTGTTCCTAACTAACAAGTCCTCTTCCTCCCTCTAATACCTCTGTGTCAATTCTTCCTCTGCATCTCATTTGTATAACACGATGGTCCTTATATTTCTTACTTATTTTAAGAGATAAAGTAATCCTTTTACAAGAAACTTTGTCCTCCTACCAGTTCTGACTTATACTCCCTTGTACACCATGAGTAGGTTTTAGCATCAAAATATTCATCATATTGTGATTTTTAATTTTGAGATCAGAACCCTCAATTTTTTTTTAATTGTAACTTTTTATTGACAAAACATATGCCTGGGTAATTTTTTACAACCTTATCCCTTGCACTCACTTCTGTTCCAACTTTTCTCTTCCCTCCCTCTACCCTCTCCCCTAGATGACAAGCAGTCCTATACATGTTAAATATGTCACAGTATATCCTAGATATATGTGTGCAGAACCAAACAGTTCTCTTGTTGCACAGGAAGAATTGGATTCAGAAGGTAATAATAACCTGGGAAGAAAAACAAAAATGCAAACAGTTTACACTCATTTCCCAGGGTTCTTTCTTTGGGTGTAGCTGCTTCTGTCCATCATTAATCAACAGGAACCGAATTAGATCTTCTCTTTGTCAAAGAAATCCACTTCCATCAGAATACATCCTCATACAGTATTGTTGTTGAAATACATAATGATCTCCTGGTTCTGCTCATTTCACTTAGCATCAGTTCATTAAGTCTCTCCAAACCTCTCTGTATTCATCCTGCTGGTCACTTCTTACAGGACAATAATATTCCATAACATTCATATACCACAATTTACCCAACCATTCTCCAATTGATTGGCATCTAATTATTTTCTAGTTTCTAGCCACTAAAAACAGGGCTCCCACAAACATTTTGGCACATACAGGTCCCTTTCCCTTCTTTAGTATCTCTTTGGGTTATAAGCCCAGTAGTAGTATTGCTGGATCAAAGGGTCTGCATTTAGTTTGATAACTTTTGGGGCATAATTCCAGATTGCTCACCAGAATGGTTGGATTCATTCACAACTCCACCAACAATGCAGCAATGTCTCCGTTTTCCCGCTCCCCTCCAACATTGATCATTATTTTTTCCTATCATCGTGAGCCAATCTGACAATTGTGTAGTGGTATCTCAGAGTTATCTTAATTTGCATTTCTCTGATCAACAGTGATTTGGAGCACTCTTTCATATGAGTGGAAATAGTTTCAATTTCATTATCTGAAAATTGTCTGTTCATATTCTTTGACCATTTCTCAATTGGAGAATGGCTTGATTTCTTATAAATTAGAGTCAAATCTCTATATATTTTAGAAATGAGGCCTTTATCAGAACCTTTAACTGTAAAAATTTTTTCCCAGTTTGTTGCTTCTCTTCTAATTTTGTTTACATTAGTTTTGTTTGTACAAAGGCTTTTTAATTTGATGTAATCAAAATTTTCTATTTTGTGATCAATAATGATCTCTAGTTCTTCTTTGGTCACAAATTCCTTCCTTCTCCACAAGTCTGAGAGGTAAACTATCTTATGTTCCTCTAATTTATTTATAATCTCGTTCTTTATGCCTAAATCATCAACCTATTTTGATCTTATCTTGGTATATGGTGTTAAGTGTGGGTCCATGCCTAATTTCTGCCATACAGATTTCCAGTTTTCCTAGCAGTTTTTGTCAGATAATGAATTCTTATCCCTAAAGTTGGGATCTTTGGGTTTGTCAAACACTAGATTGCTATAGTTATTGACTATTTTGTCTTGTGAACCTAACCTATTCTACTGATCAACTAATCTATTTCTTAGCCAATACCAAATGATTTTGATGACTGCGGCTTTATAATATAGTTTTAGATCAGGGATAGCGAGGCCACATTCATTAGATTTTTTTTTTTTATTAATTCCCTTGAAATTCTTGACCTTTTGTTCTTAGATCTGAATTTTGTTATTTTTTCTAGGTCATTAAAATAGTTTCTTGGGAGTCTGATTGGTATAGCACTAAAGAAATAGATTAGTTTAGGGAGTATTATCATCTTTATTATATTCACTCAGCCTATCCAAGAGCACTTAATATTTTTCCAGTTATTTAAATCTGACTTTATTTGTGTGGAAAGTATTTTGTAATTTTGTTCACATAATTCCTGACTTTTCTTTGGTAGGTAGATTCCCAAATATTTTATGCTATCAACAGTTATTTTGAATGGAATTTTTCTTTGTATATCTTGCTGTTGGATTTTGTTGATGTATAAAAATGCTGAGGATTTATGTGGATTTATTTTGTATGCTGAAACTTTGCTAAAGTTATGAATTATTTCTAATAGTAGATTTTTGTGCAATCTCTGGGGCAGAACCCTCAAATTTTTTCAGCTTTGTAAATTTTAAATCCCTATAAAAATTGAAATAATTATTAGACTGATTGTTCTGTCACTGGGGCAGTGAGAACCAATATTCCACCCTGGAATAAATTCCAAATTTGTTACATATTCCTTCCTTATGTGAAAGCCTCAGTCTGTACATATAGAGCTCTTTGTTATCTCTCAAACATGACATGACATCTCATTTTTTCTCATAGTCTATTCCCCATACCTCTTAGAAATCTGCTTCTTCAAAACCCAATTCACATGCCACCCCTTTTTCTTTACTGTCAGCTTCTAGGGCCCTGTTTCTCCTAAAATGTGCTTAGCTTTGTCGACATTTTAAATATATTTTAAATATGTATGAAACATCCTTTTCCAACTTCTACTCTCACAAATGAGTCCCAGAACAAGGCTTCATCTCCCACTCTGGGTCCTAAAGGTATACTTGAGTCAGAGGTGATTCTAATTTTGAAACTTTCCCCTAGACTTTTTGTGTACTTGTGGAAAACTGTGTAACAAGTATGTAAAAAGTCTAGGGGGAAAAATTTCAAAATTAGAGAGCATATGCAGCAAAGGGGGCAACTCAGAGCTCCTAGTAACTAGAATTCTGCTTCTAGCATCCTTCTGATCATGCTCCCTTGCAGCATGTTGAATCTGATTCCAGTGTCTCCTCAGCTTCTGTCCCATACAAAGGTATTCAGATGCTGATGACTTTTAAACAAGCAAAGTTTTTTTTCAGCCAGCTTGGGTGGGGTGAGGACTAGGAGAAGGTGAATCCTCGTTTTTCAGAGATAGTTGCTTCTCAAGCTGTTTAGCAAAAACACTAGGTTTTCTTTTAGTTTCTTGAATTCAATCTAACTCATTGCTTTTTCAGAAAACCCCAAGAGGATCAGCCCAATTGAAATAGCACTCTTATCATTCAAAAACTCTTCACATTTATGATGTACTTATGACTGTAATGCCAAAGAAACTGAGCAAGAGAGGGATTATAACAGGTTTTATATCTTTAGGTTATAGACACAAGGTTAAAGGTTAGGTTAAGGTTAAGACTTTAGGGTAAAGTCACAACATGACTTGAGTGAATTTCAACCAAATTCACCTTTACATGTGGGATATGTTTCACTTCCTAATTATAAGGATTATATCATTTTGCAGGAAACTAGAGATTTTTAAGAACTGAAGGAATGAAAAAATTCTTAAGCATGAAGGACATGAATATAGAATTTAAGGAGTGCTAAGAATCTTTCTTCAGGATGATTAGAGTCAGATGCCTTAAATGTCAAGCTGAGGCATTTGCATTTAATTTTTGAGGTAGTAGGCAATTATCTTAAACATGAGTGTACATATCTTTGAAAGGATTTTTTTGGGGAGGGGAGGGAGGCGGAGAAGAGGGAGGCGGAGAATTGGATTGGATAGTAGTCCATCTAGCAGGTGATGAACTATGATGATGATAAGGGCCTGAACAATTTTGGCTTTGGAGGAGGGAGACTCAAGGGAATGAGAAGAATAAAAGATTGGGGTAGTGGCCTCAGTAGAACTCAGGAAATTTAGAAGTACTATAGTGAGTTAAGTAGGGAAGATGAGTTTCATTTACTGCAGTGATAACTGAACCCATTGAAGATGATGGGAAAAAGAGAGAAAACACTAGTTTTCATCTCAAGTGAAGTGCTTTTAAATGAATTTTGAACTATTCTGTTGGGCAAAATTAGTTGGCACACCCAACTGGCATTCCAAAGACCCAGGTTTAAAAGTTAATCTCAACACCTCTTCTCATTCTCTCGTGCTCTGTTCACTGAAGTATAAAATGATGAATTAGATGATCTCTACACTTCCTCCCAGCTCTTAACCTTCTATTTGCTTTCCTATTTACACATAGTAAATATAAAATGTCATACAAAGGAAAGTAAAATAACAGATGACATATAGCTCTTTAAAATTTAAACCACAACCGTGACATTTATACTACAGATATTATAATATTTATTTTATAAATGAAGATCAAAGTGAAGAAGTAATGTAACTTGCTCAGGATCACACAGCTAGTAAGGGTCAAAAATGGAATTCAGATTTAGCCAGCATTCAATTCACTATCCCACTATTTCTTTCCTTCTCTCAATCCCAAAATAATTTCCTCTTCCTCTGAAACAACATAAGCTGCATTCTCATTCTATACTATACCTAAGCAGGGAATGATTTAGGGCTATTCAGAAGCATTATAATTTTTCACTTTAATCTTGAGATACCGCTCAAGATAATCTTGATCATTCAGCTTTTTATATCTTGTTTTATATCTAGTTGCATAAGTGTCTTCTCTCTCTATTTCTCTGTCTTTGTCTATGTCTTCCTTCTTGTCTTGTCTGTCTCTCTTCTCTCTTTTTAATATTCTTGAGGACAGGGACATTTCTTAATCACTGTATCTCCTTAGAGTACCTTGCACATAGGTGCTTTTGAATGAATGTATGGGAAGAAGTATTAGTATTATAATCTTGTTTACAATGTTAAACATCAAATAGAAACTTCGGATTTAATAATAATAATTGTATTCCCCCTTCCTTACTCTCACTTCCAAATCCTTGATTCAGAGACATTCTTGGAAGAAAAACAATCTTGTTTTAATAACTGAAAGAACTTTCCATGGTTAGGTAAACTGGGCTACAGTCCTGAGCAGAGTATAGAGAATTGGTAAAGTTGTTGAGAGAATGAGCTATGAAAAATCTTTATGAAATTCCTAACTCACAGCTTGGAATCCACACTGCAAAACAAAGGCAATCTTTATATCTTTCAAGGGACTTAGATTTCACTTGGCTTGATTGTAATTAGCATAATTAGTTGAGACTTTTATTTTGAATGGCTATATAACTCAAAAAAAAAAAAAAAAAAAGCAGGCAAAGTGACCTGTTATAGAGTTGTATGTTTTGTATCTGTGTGTATCTGAGAGACACAGACAGAACGAGTAATTAAAGATGTGGGTCATATTTTTCTTGAAGATTGATTACTTTCATAATCTTCCTGAGAAACTTCTTTTTCTTTCTTTCTTTCTTTCTTTTTTTTTTTTTTTAATAACTTTTTATTGACAGAACCCATGCCAGGGTAATTTTTTACATTATCCCTTGCACTCACTTCTGTTCTGATTTTTTCCCTCCCTCCCTCCACCCCCTCCCCCAGATGGCAAGCAGTCCTATACATGTTAAATAAGTTACAGTATATCCTAGATACAATATATGTGTGCGCAACTGAACAGTCCTCTTGTTGCACAGGAAAAGTTGGATTCAGAAGATATAAATAACCCGGAAAGAAAAACAAAAGTGCAAGCCGTTTATATTCATTTCCCAGTGTTCTTTCCTTGGGTGTAGCTTCTTCTATCCATCCTTGATCAAGTGAAACTGAGTTAGATCTCTGTCAAAGAAATCCACTTCCATCAGAATACATCCTCATACAGTATCGTTGTTGAGGTATATAATGATCTCCTGGTTCTGCTCATTTCACTCAGCATCAGTTCATGTAAGTCTCGCCAGTCCTCTCTATATTCATCCTGCTGGTCATTTCTTACAGAACAATAATATTCCATAACGTTCATATATCACAATTTACACAACCATTCTCCAATTGATGGGCATCCATTCATTTTCCAGCTTCTAGCCACTACAAACAGGGCTGCCACAAACATTTTGGCACATACAGGTCCCTTTCCCTTCTTTAGTATCTCTTTGGGGTATAAGCCCAGTAGAAACACTGCTGGATCAAAGGGTATGCATAGTTTGATAACTTTTTGAGTATGGTTCCAAATTGCTCTCCAGAATGGCTGGATGTGTTCACAATTCCACCAACAATGTATCAGTGTCCCTGTTTTCCCACATCCCCTCCAACATTCCGCATTATTTTTCCCTGTCGTTCTAGCCAATCTGACAGGTATGTAGTGATATCTCAGAGTTGTCTTAATTTGCATTTCTCTGATTAATAATGATTTGGAACATATTTTCATATGGCTATAAATAGAAACTTCTTTTTCCAGCTAAAGTTTCGGTGTTTTATATATTGAGAATTAAATATTACATTTGAATTGCTCATTGGATCACCTGCGATGCTTAAGAAGTTCTGGGTAATAAATCATTTTATTAATAATATAATGACATTTTATTAATAAAAGGAATGGTCATTTGACTGCATCTCCTTTATGGTCAGCTCACACAGTTTATATGCCCTTGGGAAGGGGGTACACCTGAGGGTTGACAAGTAATGAGAAGAAAAGGAATATTACAAGGAGAGGTAATCTTAGTACATTGAGGGGTTATGAGAAGGTAACTTAGATTTACTTCTAAATTGCCCAATCTTGGGTAATCTAATCTAAAAATTTTGATTCTCCATCCAAGTCTGAGCTGAACACAATGAGAATGGGCTGGAATTTTATCTTAAATTCCTTATGAAGTTGGATGGATCTAAATAAGATTGAGAAATTAATTCCATCAGCAGCAACCTGAATGTTTGAGCTTTGAAATGAGGATTTTAGAGAGGGTCGCTCCAAATCATTGGTTATTAATAATCATCTCTCCCATCTAAACAGAATCCCCATTGCCTTTCTTTTGTATAGAATATAAGAACTTGTTTATTTTTAAATATTTTTCAAACTGAGTCAACTGTGTTCTTCTTAAAGTTGAATAGTGTCAATGAGACTATTGAGTAGTAGTCTGATGCTCTTGGTGAATGGTCACCTTGTTTTGTGAGATAAGGTGAGATCCTTGGCTAATTCAAAAAGAAAACGAGGAAGTAAGAATGTTGAGGTGGGAGTATTGTGTCATGTTGAGGGATCATGATAGTGAAGGAAAGAGTATATCCAATATAGAGGATGATGGTATAATATAAGAAAGAACTAAGGGGTGGGGGCAGGGTAGATTAGTAAGGTGTAGAAAAAGAATGCTAAAAGATTTTGATTAGGTAAAGGAATTCTCAGAAAATGGATGTGGCCAGTTATCGGTATTAATTAGTATGGTCAAAGGTGTCTGTGTGTGTAGTTGAAATGACGTAGAGGAACAGGTTATGAGAATTTGAGTAATTTGAGAAAGCATCAATATGTATGCTGAAGACAGATAATATGAGAGCATGAGATGGGAATCTCATACAAAGATTATGAGCCAGGTGCTCATTAAGGAGAATTGGGTAATAAATTTGGACAGGGTAATCCTCAGAAATAAAGGTTGCTTCGTGAAGATGGTTCTTGCAAAGTGGCAGTGGGAAACAAGGAGTATTCCTGTTTTTCTTCCATATCGGTATAGGAGAGAAAATATAACAATAGAAAAGAGATAAGAGAAACAGTGTAGAAGGGTTAGAAGGGCTGAGCAAATCATTTAATCATTGCTGTTGCTCTAAGAGGGAACATGTTTCAAGATAAATTTAAAGAAGAGAATTCAAAATTTTTTAAAAAGTGGTTTTAAAAAAGGGCCATTGGCCAAGAGTAAAATCTATTCCAGTGATGTAAGTAAAGCACATGAGAAATACTTTAAATGTTTATGTTTATGTATTGGAGCCAGAAGAAAGTGTTCAGTTTTCTTTCATTTTAATTCACCTTTAATTGTCCCATTTATCCCTTACCCTCTTTTTTGACATTCAAATGTCAAGCAACTAAACTCTTTGCTATGGTTGCCAAATTAGAGGTGCCCAGGACCTCCTTTTCAAGCTAGGTAGATGGCTCTCTCAGTAAAACAGCTCTTGGGGAAAATATGTGGGTTTCAGTAAGTAAACTACTAGGCTCACCAATATAATTTAGGCATAAATCATTGCTATTGCCCATTCTGTCTTATTCCTAGCTTTTTGGCACCAGATCTATATATCACCAATAAAATGCTATCAGGACACAAACTAGAATCAGAAGGGGCTAGTTCTCATGATGCCAGAATCCTAGTTAGTTAGCAAGGACTCAGATCTACTATTTCTACCTCCCTGAAAAAAAAAATAGTGGTTATCTGGTAACTAGACAAATTCCAAAATCTGTCTCAAGTACAGACAATTCTTGCTTTATATAAATTCACAATATGCAAATTCAACTTTACCCACAAATTGCATTCGAAAAAAGAAAAAACTTATGTTAATTTTACTTTTCAGTGCTCTCTCAGTTCCTGCCCCTTGGCTTGGCACTCTGTGACTTCCCCACCTCTACTTCCCACCAAAACATACACACACACACACACACACACACACACACACACACACTCTTCTAAAAAATTTGTCTTCCAAGTGAAGCAGAACAGACACCACTGTCAGAGGACACTACTAACGCTAGGGCAAAGAAAGACTTGCTTTATGCTTCAACCATGGTTTGGTCTCCCATTTGTCTCTTGTCTACCTGCATTTAAGCACTACATATATGTCCCCATTTCCCGCACGTTCCCTGTCCTCTCCTGTTTGTGTCCTGTTTTTCCTCATAGTTTCTCAGCCCTCTTCCCCTTGCCCATATTTGTCTTGTTCCAGCTTCTGTCTGCCTCCAAGTTTCTTTGAACCCTGTGCTAGTCTCCTTTCTGCTCCCCACTCCCTTTCCCATATCCAGTGGCATTATGTAAAACATCACTTTACACAAAGTGGTTGGTTTCCTTACATATAGTAAAAATAATCTATACACTAAAATTGTTTGGAAACCACCCTATATTAAAGAAGATATCTCAGAGTCATTATTTTTCTCCATTATTTGGATTTAGAAGAATTGCCCAAATATTACTGTGAAGCCAGATTCTTTCTTGAGAGAAAATCATCTAAAATCTCTGCATTATAATTTGCTCTTAGAGATCTGATAGCTCTAGTGGTAGTGATTCCAGAGTGGTTTGCTATAAATGAGAATATATCTAAAATGAAAATATATATCTAGAGAAAAGAAAAATTGTCAAACTAAGCAGCATAAATGACAATGACCAGAGGCTTAGCAAGAACAGCTGGTTTTTAGTATACGACCTTATAGATTTGTCCCTGTAAACAATCCCATCTGTTTTGAGCCTTTTAGTTGGTCTGTCTTCTGCACCAGCAGGAGTTAAGCTGATGACCCACCTAAGCTTGGATAAGATGCTGTGGTCAGTGAAATGTATTTCAGAAACAGATTGGACTTATTCTCACTGTTGCCCTAAAAGTGTTAACTTCTTTTGAACTATATGTGAATTTTAATTCAGTGAAAATAGATTTAGAATATTGATCTTCAAGATTGTCCATCTATCCAACCATTCTTTGACATTATTTCTACTTTTGATAGGAAGACAAAAATATTCATGTAGCACAGGGCAGTAAAAGTATTTCCCAGAACTAGAAAAAGTTAACTTTTTAATTTCTGCACATTTTACAATAGTTAGAAGGCATAGTGATTGCTTTGGAAATGAATGTTATTTCCTTGATCCATATTGTATTTGCAAATGAAATCTTTTGTGGGGAATAAAATCTACTTTCCTGCACTTCTGATAACATGGTTTCATGAATTTAGTGGGCCATCACAATTTCTTTGGATGAAAAAATATCTTGTGGCACTCTGATTCATAAAAATTTGTATAATAATAATAAATTATATATATTATGATATATTAAAATACATTAAATATATTTATGCATAAATATATTTGTAGTAATCAAACAATAAGGTTGGTCTCTGCCCTGAAAATATAAACAAAGTTTATGATGTGAATTTAAGCTAACAAATGTACTTTAATGATCCTTCTGTATAAGAAAGTCCTATAAACAGGATATCTGGTGATTATTTAATGAAGTTAGCAGTAGGGTTTTTTGTTCAAATTGAAGGTGGGAGGGATCAAAGCAAGTGCTATTGCCTGTCTTCTAAAGCATAGTACTCTGCAATAATTGACATTTGCAATGATTTATGCAAGTGGTAATCAAAAGCTTTTATTTTCTGATTATATTCCTGTTTGATGGATGGGAGATGCCAATGCAGTCAAAATATAAACAAGAGTATTTCAGAGACTACATATAAAATCTCAAAGAGAGAAATTATTTTTCATAACCCTTTTTTCTTTTTTTGGTTTAATGGAGCTAAGCAAAGTTTGGCAATAGACAAAGGCCCCTCATTCGGTCCCCCTTGACCTCTTCCACCTTGATTGGCAGTCTGTTGTCAGAATGGAAGTAGTGGCTGTGAGATAGGAGTAAGCAGAACAAATGCCCTAGGACAGCTACGTATCCCTGGAGGACCCAGGCTTAAGAAGGTGAAAGAAGTGCAATTAGAGAAGGTCTTCAGCACAGAAAGTTAATTACCTACTAAATAGCATTTAGTGCAGTTCAAGATGGGAAATTTGTGTTTGAAAAGCAAAAAGATCAATGAAAAATTGGCAGAAGAAAAATTGGCTGGGGAAATCTGACTTTTTTTTTTTTTTTGATCTTTTGGTATAGCTCCAAACCCTATGATGAAAAAGAATGAATATGTACCTGACATTCAAATGGGAAAGAATCCTGTATTTAGAAAAAAGATTGAATTGTGTGAGGGTGCTCAGTATGAGAAAGGCCATTTTCTGAAAACTAAACTAAATGGAGAACTTGGCCTACCTAAATCAAATTACCCACCCTTTCTGTATTTGCCCCTCCTACTGATATTTTAAGATTTTTTTCTCCAGATAATTATGAAAGTCATTTCCATGAGGGATGACCTGGTCTAAGGCAGTGGGGACATTTTAAGAGAACATATTAGTAAACATTTACTACTACTAGTAGTAGTTTTTACTAATAACTTACTACTACTAATACATTTATTAATAATAAATAATGTTTATTAATATTTATCACCTCCTATGTAACATGCTGTAGGCTAAATGCTGAGGATATATAAAACATAGTCCCTTCCCTCAAAGAGCTTACAGTCCAGTGAGGGAAACAACATGCAAACACATATATATAAAACTAAAAACAGCATTAAGTGGAAAAAAAATATGAGAAAGTCTCTAAAATTAAGAGGATTTTGGAAAAGCTTCCTATAAAAGATAGAATTTTATTTGGGACTTAAAGGAGGCTTAAGAAGGTCATTAGGTGTAGAGCAGAGGATGAAGAGCATTCTACTCATGGAGGTAGCCAAAGAGAATTCCCTGAGCTGAGAGGTTTTGTTCATGGACAGCCAGAAGGTCAATATCATTGGATTGAAGAGTAAGGTAACAAGACTGGAAAGACAGTAGATGACTGGATTTGAATGCCAGAACATTTGATCTGGAGTTTGTTGAACATGATCAGATATGTGCTTTAGGAAAATCACTTTAGTGGCTGAATGGAAGGATGGTTTAGGAGTGAGGAAAGACTTGAAGCAGGCATACCCTGGCTATTGCAATAGACTAGGCATGAAGTAATGATGGCTTGCAGCAGAGTGGTGGCTCTGTCCAGAGAGAAGGGAATATATTTGAGAGATTTAATTTAATTGAAGGTGATAAGTCTTGGCACTAGTTTGGATCTGGTGGGGTGAAATTAAATGTGGTTTCTTGTTTTTATAATTAATATAAAAAGAGTGAAATAATCACTTTTGCTTAACTTGCCATCTTTTCTTAACTCTCCCACACTTACAAAAAAAAGTTATAAAATAACATAAAGGTCATGATGTTTTTTTTCCCCTTTAAAAGTTGTATTTAAACTTCCAAATCCTTTCCCTTCCTCTGCTCTTCCCTCCTTGAGAAAATAAGCAATCACATATAGGTTATGCAATTACGTGAAATATTTCCATATAAATCATATGGAAAACATGATTAGAACCATGATCTTGCAATTGCTTTAAAGGAAATGTAGTTCCTTTTTCACTTATTGTTGAGAACAGCCTCCATCAGTTCTTTTAGTGACAGTTCTGAAGTAAGTAAATTTACTAGTACTTCTTTCAAAATCATCTGTTTCTCTAATGTCTGTTATAGCTTTACTCCAGCACATGTACCTTTTATTTCTATCGTTTTTGTTATTTGTTTAACCAAATAAGCACAGTAGCAGTGTCTAAAGTGATGGGTTTCTAATACCACTCTTCTAGTATGAAGAATATCCCTGTTACCTCCAAAGAATAGTTGTATAGGGAAGAAGTAGAAATATGGAATGTGACTAGTCAGCCCAAGCAGTGGTGAGTCTCAGTCACAGGAGAAAGGAAGAATTGAAAATAAAAGAATAAGGAAGAATGAGAGACAACACAAAGTACCTCTAACTGGCCTGGTCTTGCTGGTTTTCTATTCTGTTTTGGGATATATTCTATCAATGGGAAGCCCAGTCTAGAGGGAATAACATTGGCAAGAAGCCCTGGAATCAGATTCTACCTCTTCTAATTTCTCTAAACTCACTTCTCAAATTTCATTTATAGTAATTATGTTTTATCATCTCTAAGGTATTTTCCACCTCTGAGATTCCATGATAAATTACCCCCTAATTTTCATTTTTCAGTTCCCTGGAGACTGGGGCTTTGCTGGGGACAAAGAAGGAAATAGATTTAATGATTGATATAAAGGGAGGTGATGAAGTCATTAGAGCATAATGGGCATATTTGAAAGAAAAAGCCATAATTAACAGTTGTTTAAGGTAGGGACCCACAAGATAGCAGACTTCTCCTGGATAAGGAATGTCACTAATTTCTTTATATTACCAACATTATTTAGTACATTGCATTGGTGAATGAGACCCCAATTAGGTTATATTTACATATCCCAAGTAGGGTAAAAGATGTAATTGAGGTAGAATGATATAAAGGAAAGATCACTAGGCTAAAAAATAAAAAAATCTGGATTCTTTATTTTTATCTTTGTAACTCCATTAACTGTGTAATAAATCACTTCTGTACTTTCATTTTTCTTATCCATGGCTGTAAAATTCTATCTTATATATACTCTTCTCAGTCTATGGCCAGACACATATTGAGGATTGCTTTTAATCACCTACTATGTGCCTCTGCAGCATAGTCCCTGCAAACTCTGTCACCTAAAACCTTCTTCTGGTCTAACATCCTTGTTAGAATTTGTCCAGCTATTAGATTAAGCTTATATGATTTGTAGGTTGTTGAAGGAATATTGCCTGTTATTCTTTAGGGGGAAGGGAAATTTTGGTTTTAAGACTGCTAAGGAATCCAGGGAATTTAATCAGATGCCTGAGGGAAGCACCTAAATTTAGCCAGATTATTAGTAGTATTCATTCAGTTTTAAAATTGCCTAGGGGAACTTCGCAAAAAAAGTTAGGGAACTACTGGACTATATTTGCTTCAGCACTGCAGTGAAGCCAATTTAGAAGACCAGGCAATGATTTTTTTTAAATACAGCTGCTATAGATGTCATAGCTGGCAGCTAAGTAGAATAGTAGATTTGATTGAAGGACTTGGAAACAGGAGGATCTAAATTCAAATCCTACTTTAGACACTGTTGCCCTAGGTAGCTAAGTGGCAGGGTAGATACAAACTGTAGTGCCTGAAGTTAGGAAGATTCCCCCAAAAAACTCAAATATGGCTTCAGACCTAGCTGTGTGACCCTCAGTCATTTAATTGTGTTTGTTTGCCTCAGTTTCCTCATCTGAAAAAAGAACTGGAGAAGAAAATAGCAAAAGTTTTGCCAAGAAAACTGAACAAAAACTGTTTCCCTAAGCAAACCATTTAATCTTAATCTCCCTTTTTATAGTTGTTTTAGCTTCTGTTACCTCATCTTTAAAATAGGAATAACTACATTCAACTCAATGTGATTGGGAGAATTAAATAATATCATGTATATATCTTAAGTGTAAGCTATTATGATTATTAATATATTGGCCTTCACGTATAAAGATATTGATGCTGACCCATTATCAGTAGGATTGTAGAGTGTGATAGTTGAATCTCCTTTCAGCTCCCCCTTCCCCCATTTTTAAACAGTTTTTTTCAGTTAAAAATCATTTACTTTCCTTCATCCTATCTCCCACTCTGTTAAGGCAGAAAAATAAAAAGCAAAACATGCTTACCAAATGTGCTCATCCCCACACTGGGCAAATCAAAAAATATGGGTCTTATTCCATCACATATCATCATGTATTATCATCATCAGTTCTCTGGAACTTCTTTGCTTTAATATACTTTTATATATTTAGTCATTCCCCATGTAATGAGCACCTTTTTAGTTCTTTGACCTCACAAAAACGAGCTGCTATAAATATTGTGCATATATAAATATTGTACAGTCTTGTTCCTATTTTTTAGATATCTTTGAAATGTAAGTTTAGTAGCAATATTTCTGTATGAAAAGGTATGCTGTGACTTCAGAGGCATAGGTCCAATTTGTTTTTCAACTTAAAAAATTTTTTTATTGTTTAATAGCCTACTTTTGCTGTGTCCATTTGGCTTTACATGATTTGGCTTTGAGTTCACAAGATTTTGACATGTATTTAATTGTTGCTCATAAAATAACACTTATTATTATTACTTATAACACTTATATTTGATAGCTTTGACAAAATCTATTTTTCTTTGTCTAGCCTAAATCATAATCCACAGATTTTCTTTTTTAATCAGCAAAAATTTGCCTTCTTTCCCTTTTACCTCCCTAACTTACCATTCTCATTGAGAAAGAAGGATGTATGATTAAATATAGTAAAATAATTATTTTTTAGGAGCAAGGGAAATTTTGGTTTTATTTGTGAAAAAAAATCAATAAATCTATCACCGCATATTTCATCATGACTTCTCTGAAATTGAGATTAGTGTTTGCAGTATTGCAGTTTGTTTTTATTGCACTATAAATTGTTCAAATTCTGCTTACTTCACTCTGCATTAATTCATATAAATTTTCCTACCTTTACCTGAAAACATCCCCTTTGTTTTTTGTAGTACTGTAATGTTTCATAATATTTATATGCCATCACTTGATCAGTTTTGTGTAACCTCAAAAAGAGTTGCTGTACAACTTTTGTACATTTGTACTTTTTTTCCTCTTTATTTTTGTTTGTATGTGTGTGTGTGTGTGGGGGGGGTTGTTTTATCACAATAGTATCACATTGATTTCCAAATGATTGAACAAATTCATAGCTGTCCTGGAAATTAGGAGGGGAAAATTAGTTGGGGAAAAACTGTACAATTTATGGTGCATAAAAATATGTTCTAATAAATTATGAAGGGGATATGATGATGAGCTGGGAAAACTGTATGAACTGTAAGAATAAAATGAGCAGAACAGTGCTAACAATGAAACACTGCAAAAACAACCTTTTACAAAGGTTTTATGTTTGTTTTTTAGATGTGACATATAAAGAGATTATTGGATTAATTGCTAATTTTGAGAAATTTAAGAAACTTTAACTTTCTATCCCAAGATTGCTTTATAGGTATATGAATGCAGATCATCCTCATGGTCTTTTCATTCTCATTTTGTGTTACCAATTTAGTTTTTCATATATATTATGTTGATTGTTGTCATATTTTTAGTGCTTTGTCTAGGTGTTTTGAGTGTTTTGGAAATTGATATGTATAAGGGAATGTATGTATGCACAACATGTTTTTCTTTATTCTGGCTGAGTGGTGATGTTTCTCAAATAAAATTCTAAGAGACAAAACAATATTAGTCCGTTAATTAGGTCTGCCACTAATCAATAAATTCATAGTAAATGGTCTTATCTTTTCCCAACAAAGACTAAAAAGGCAGGGTTTCATTTTACCTTAAATCTTCCTGCTTCTGATAGTGCTAAAAGCAAACTTTTTTTGAGTTAGTTCTTTCTGACTTTATTTCACTTTTGATGCTACTCCAAAGCTGAAGCCAAAGATCTCACAGAGGACCCTAGACACACAAATGTCTCTTACTAGTATTTACATCTATTTAGAGTAAACAAAACAAAATCTAGGCCCCCATGTAGTTGGCACCCATACCAAACTAGTTAACAGATGCCTTTGACTACTAACAGACTAGTTGGGGGCAAGGAATGATCACATTTTTTTTTATGACTTTCAGAATTGGCCTTAGATTGGTTGGATTAATATAATAGTATAATTATATCCCTTAGTTGGCAGGATGCTCATTGAGGCATTGCCCTATCAACAGGAGGGTGTAGCTGGAATAAATTTGGTACAATTCATTGTGGGGAGGGAACAACCAAACACATGTTAAGCACCTCCTTTGCTAGGCTTCTTGCCAAGTGCTTTATACAATCATCTCATTTGATCTTCCCAACAACCATGTGAGATAGGTGTTATGATTATCCTATTATTTTATAGTTATTTATTATTTATATTATTTTATAGTTATTTATTTATCTAGTTTATCTATTTATATAAAAACTATATATATAGTTTTATTTATGTAGTTAACCATTTTATAGTTAAGGAAACAGACGGAGGTCAAATTGGGTTATAGTCAATGTTTAAAGTTGAATTTGAACTTAATGTGTTCTCGATTTTAGGCCTGGTGTTCTATCTGCTGTGCCACATAATAGCAGTTTATTAAATCAACTCGGGTTTTTGGTTTTTACTGTTAAATTGTCTTGTGAAACCATGATGCATGGAGGTGGTCACTTAGAAGTGATTATAAAGGTTTTATTCAGGAAAAAGTTCCTTTTGCATAAGGTTTTGCTGCTTAATGATTAAATTATTTTTCTTTTTGTGTCTGCAGGATATCTTGTCGTCTCAGTATGCCTATGTATTTATTAAATGTGTGTGTATTTATGATGTATGTATCTTCACACAAACCTTTTTTTTTCCTGGATCCAGGAGGAAATTTTATCTTGAAATACTTTTTTTCCCCTAATAGTTATCCCAGTTTCATTTATATTTTAAGTTCTTTTGCTAACTTCTATTACATTTATTGTTGTCTCAAGTATTGCTTTACTCTACCCTTCCAGAAAGGTTTCCCATTTAACAAATAGGGTTAGTGTCATTTTTCAGAGGAAAAGAAATCTCTACAACTTATACATTGAAAAAATGAAAATGTTTTTCATTTTTTTACATGTAACATGTAACACCTCTGACTACCACATGGTGGTTAGGGGCCATCTTCTCATATTTCAAAAAATTTTGCTTTATCTTATATTCACATGCACTCTTTTTTATTTTTTGATATCTAGTTTATTCTGCTTACAGAATGTATTTTGTTTTTTATCTATCTGCATCAGTTCATGTAGGACTTTGCCTGCTTTTCTGTATTCATCCCATATATCATTTCTTAGAGCATAATAATACCTCATTCAAGCAGTATATTTTATTTAAACATTCTCCAACTGATGGACATTTTTTCCAATTCTTTGCTGTCACAAAAGTGCTGCTGTAATTTTGGTGTGTGAGGACTTTATCAGTGTTCTCTACAATTCATCCTGTGGTGGGTACTGACATTTTATCATCTTAGCCAATTTGCAATGTATTTGGTGAAACCTCAAGGTTGTTAATTCTGGCTGTTCAGAAGTTTTTCAAAAGTCAGAAAAGAAGCAGATCATATACTTCTCACAATTATGTGTAGGAGATGTATTCTTAACCAAACATAAGATGAGGCAATTAATAATGATAAAACAAATATCTGACTACATGAGAAGTTTTTCTTGTCAAGAGCTTTAATAATATTGCATTTTCATTTAAAATGCGTTGTGGAAAATTATGTAAGGTGTTCATCTAAGCTAGTTTGTGCCAGTTTATTTTCTAGTTTTCCCAGAAGTTTTTTTTTTTTTTTAATCAAATAAGGAGTTGTTTCCTAGGTAATTTATACTTTGCGCACTTCATTAAACACTGGATTATATTGAGTTCTGTTGTTTCTGATTCTCTCTTATCTGGTCTGTTTCATTATTCTATTTTTTTTTTTTTTAACCAATACCAGATGTGTCATTTTTTAAAATTTTTTATTAACTGCTGCTTTATAATATAATTTAAGGTCTAGAAGTGTTATTCCCCCTTTGTCCCTCCTTCCTTTCATCATTCCTTTGTTTTTCCAAATGAATTTTTATCAACTTCTATTAAGTATATCCTTGGTAAGTAGATTGTTATAACATTAAAAATGTTGATTAATTTTGACAGCATTAACGTTTTTATTAAATTGGCTTGGACTACTCATCAACTCCATAAACACTTTCATCTATCCCCCTAATCCTCAAAAAGGACAGAGCTTCAGTTTTATATAATTAACTTAAATTTGCATATTTTTTTAAGAGGGAGATACCTCTGAGATAAATGTGATGCTGAATACTCTAAAATAGGCAATAAGAGAAAGAGCATTGTAAATTGATAGATCTAATTAATATTAATACATATAGAATAAAATATATATAGGCTATACTCACTCTGACCATGTTGGATATCTATAAATATACTAGACTATATTAATAATAAAAATAGCAGAAAATCCACATGATTATGTCAGGAAATAAAGGTATGCTTTTGACAACACAATATCCCATATGATTTAGGGAAAAAAAAAAACAGAAAACATAGGAATAACTGTATCTTTCTTTAATGTGGTATGAATTTATCTAAAACCAAGGTAATACCACTGAGGGGCATACGAGATAGATTAGGGATCAAAATGCAGATGTGTACAATGTTACCATTGTTTGTAAATATATGAAAATTTTTTATACATATATTAATATATAATATAATGTACACATATTACATATAATATACATATATATTTTTTTCATCAAATGTGTATTTGGAAAAAATAAAATAATTGTCAGTGTTTATTTTTATAAGACTGTTCCATTTCATATAGTTTTAATTGTAATCATGGTAATAAGACAAGAAAAAGAAACACATAAAGAAGAATAGGTAAAAAGAGATTAGTTTACTTCAAGAATCCTAGATTTTAATGAAAAATTACAGAAACAAAACTTTCAGTAAAATGGTAGGTATAAAATAAATTCACAAAATCCATTAGTTTTAAAACAAAAAGCCAGACAGGAAGTACAGCTGGGAGTCTACTTATCCCTACTGTGAAAGTGACTGCCCAACACTCTTTACATAAAAGGAATATTTGAAGGGTTATAGTTGGACATATTTTATTTTTTTAATTATTCAGTAGTTTTTTTCATTTTCAGGATTTCTATTTTGATGTTTAATTGGGGTTATGAGACTCATTACTATTGCTTTGACTGTATCTTACAAATTTGGGTATGTTTCTCATTGTTTCCTTTACTTTTAATCGTAGTTATTGACAGTTTCTGTGATGTGTTCTTAGGAATTAATTTTAAATCTAAACTTCAAAAGCCTTCTATTGAATGTAATTTTGTTTCATTATTGTCAGAAAAAATTGCATTTAATATTTCTGATTTTCACAAGTTTTTTATTTTTATTTTTTATTTGCTATGAGTGTATCGTGTGCAACTGAGGTTAGGTATGTGTCATTATATAACTTGTCTAAAATTCTATTCAGATGCTTACCTTATTTATTTTTTATAGTTTTATACTTTCCTAGGGTTGTTTTTTGTTGTTGTTGTTGTGGGGTTTTTTGTTTTTTTGATTTTTTAATGTTTTCTGTTTTTGAGAGGAGGAAATAAGAAGCTCCATGTTATTATAATTTTACTGCTTATTACTTCCTGTAACTCATTTAACTTTTTCTACTAAGGATTTAGATGTCATGCCATTTGTAGCATGTATGCTTTGAATTTCATTGTCAGTGGTGTTGTTCAGCAAAATTTAGTTCCCTTGTTTATTTTGCTTTTGATTTGTCTCAGATCATGATTACCACCTCTGCCTTTTTTATTTCAATCTAAGCATGAGTCCTCTCTAGCTCATTATTTTAACTTCACGTGAGTCTTGCTGTTTCAAGTATGTTTTTTGTAAACTAAACATCATTGGATTTTGGTTTCTAATTCAGTCTGCTCTTCTCTTCCACTTTAAGTGTTGGTTCATTCCATTCACATCCACAATTATGATTCTAACTGCATATTTCTTTTCATTCTATTTGCCCTCCCTCTAATCTTCCCCATTCCTTTCATATTTTTCTTTATGGGTAAGATATATTTTTGTATCCAACTTTGTGGATTTTTATTTTCTTTCCTTGAACCAATTTAGATGAGAGCTTCCTTCCCCTTCTCATTGTACCTCACCTATTGTAGGAACTCCCCTTTGCACACCTTATTTTTGTGATAGTTCTCTTTCTTTATTCCTCTTTCCTCTTTTACCCTCTACCTCACTTTTTCCATTCATTGTTTCTTCCACTTGCTTACTCTTTTTTTGCTTCTCTTGACTCCTGTTTTTGTATGTTTCTACTTAGCTCTAGACTTAATTATCCTATGATTGCTTAGAAGTCCTCTCTTTAAAGGATCACTTTTTTCCTTTCTAAGAGTACACTTAGCTGCATAGGTTATCCTTGTTTGAATGGCTAACTTTTATACTATAAAGGATAATCATCTGGTATTTAAAAAAAAAAAAGATCAAGGAAACAAGACAAGGGAGAATCAGGAATAGTAATAAGCCCCAGACTTCCTAAATATTGTTCCTTAATTTGATCTCATCTTCACATGGGGAATGGTCACATAAAACATTGCACTCTATAAGTATTCTGCTTCCTTAATTAGGAACTACTACATTGCTCTGATTATAACTTGACCATAATTCCCTTGGCCTTACCCCTCCTAAATCTATAATTGACTCATTTAAACCTGCTCCTCTACTCCCTCTCCAGTTTGATTTAACTTTTCTTCATTTCTAACCTCAACCCTATAGTTAGCTTTTTCAGTTCTCTGTTCTTCAGTTCTCTATTTTTCTCTGCTTTTGAATCCCTCATCAATCCTCCTTCCACTAGGTATTTGAGCCCATTTGAAATGAACTGTCTTCTTATACCAAAACTTGATGTTATATCCCATGTCTCTTCCCTTTTAGTTATCCTTACTAAACATAAAAGGATAGGTACTCATGTACTTTGCCATCTCTCCTCCTTGTCACCAGGAGATTACATCCTCTATCTTTCCTTTCTTCTTACTGGTTCTTTCTCTATTACATTCAAATATATCTGTCTTCTCCCATCTTTAACAAAACTTAACTAAATCTCATGAAACTATCTTGTCTCTATCTTTCTACCCTTTCTCAGCCATGTTCCTAGAAAAAGGTATCTATCTATGTCTATATCTATATATGATATCCTTTAGCCCTTTCAAATCTTAATTTAACTGAACTTGCTCTCCAGTCACCAGTGATCTCTCTTCTCTGGGTTTCTATCGTACTATTCTTGCCATTACTTACTACTTGCTCTTACCTGCCTTTCTTTTTCCTTTACTCATCTCCTTTGATGTCTCATAATCCATATAATGCTCCTAACTATGGGTATTTCCCAGGATTGTGTCTTAGGCAATCTTCTCTCCTTACTCTCTCAATAACCTTATCAAATCAGTTGCCATTTTAATGCAATAAAAGTCTCATAGCATTTTTAAGCTATAGCTTAAAGGACAACAGATCACACACACACACACACACACACACACACACACACACACACACACTTTGTTCTTCCTTTGAGCTTCAATATTGCCATTGGATTTTCAGATTCAGTGTTCTAAAAACATCTTAAACACAATATCTAATACTTAACCAAACTTTCAACTCTTCCAAACTTCCTCCTTTCTGTTGAAGATACTATCTTCCTTCAAATCAGGTTAACAAGTAACCATGATATTGTCTGCAGCAACCTCATTGTACGTGTCTTTGTACCAGCTGTTCCCTAAACCAGGAATTACTCCCTCTTTCACTTCTTCCCCATAGAGTTCCTATTTTTTAATGATTCAGTTCAAGTACCATCTTCTACCGTTCTGATTTTCCCAGCTATTAGAAGCTTCCCTCTCAAACTATCTTTTATTTGTGTTATGTTTTGTACCAATTTTTAAATTCTGTTTATGCTTGTGCAGAGCTCATATAATTTTTACATATATGTGCATTAATCTCCTTTCTCTCAAACTGGAAATTAGGCCATAGTTCAAAAAAATGTAGTGACAAAGAACTGAAAGCTATGTGAGTGCTTATCAATTGGTAAATGGATAAATTGTGGTGTATAAAAGTAACAGAAGCCTCTTACACCAGAAGAAGTGATGAAATGGATATTTAGTGTAGGACTTCTCTGAACTGATTCAAAAAGTAAAGTAAAGTGAACATAGCCTGAAGAACATTTTATACAATAACAACAAAATGTTATATGTTGTTGTTTCTTTTATAAAGAAAAATATCTTGAAAGATTTGAGAACTCATGACCAGCCATGAGTCCACAGGTTCTGAGAGACTTTTTTTATTAGTGATTAGAAAATCCCCCCAATCTTTTTTTTGAAATTTAATAAATAAAATTTTAATAAAAAAGCTTTAATAAAGGCTTTTTATTTACAAAACATAGGTAATTTTTCAACATTGATTCTTACAAAATTTTCTGTTCCAAATTTTCCCTTCCTTTCCCCCACTGCCTAGATGGCAGGTAGTTCAGTACATGTTAAATATGTTAAAGATATATGTTAAATCTAATGTATACACACACACACACACACACACACACACACACACACTTATACAGTTATCTTGCTGCACAAGAAAAATCTGATCAAGAAAACAAAATGCAAGCAAACATCAACAGAAAGAGTGAAAATGTTATGTTGTGGTTCACATTCAGTTCCCATAGTCCTCCTCTTCCTGGATGTATATGGTCTTTTTTATTTTTTTATTATAACTTTTTTTGATAGAACATATGCTTGGGTAATTTTTTACAACATTATCCCTTGCACTTACTTCTGTTTTGACTTTTCTCTTCCCTACCTCCACTCTCTCCCTAGATGGCAAGTAGTCTTATACAAGTTAAATATGTTATAGTAGTATATGGTCGTCTTCATTGCTGAACAATTGAAACTGGTTTGAATCATCTCATTGTTGAAGAGAGCTATGTCCATCAGAACTGATCATCATATAATCTTGTTGCTGTGTATAATGATCTCCCAGTTCTGCTCATTTCACTTAGCATCAGTTCATGTAAATCTCTCCAGGCCTCTCTGAAATCATCCTGTTGGTAGTTTCTTACAGAACAATAATATTCAATACCATTCATATGCCATACTTTATTCAACCATTCTCCAATTGATGGGTATCCACTCAGTTTCCAGTTTCTTGCCACTACAAAAAGGACTGCCACAAACATTTTTGCACATGTGGGTCCCTTTCCCTCCTCAAAGATCTCTTTGGGATATAAGCCTAATAGAAACACTGCTGGGTCAAAGGGTAGGCAGTTTATTAACTTTTTGAGCATATTTCCAAATTGCTCTCCAGAATGGTTGGATCCATTCACAGTTCCACCAACAGTGTAAGAGTGTCCCAGTTTTCTCACTCCCCTCCAACATTCATCATTTTCCAATCTAAGAGGTGTGTAGTGGTATCTCAGAGTTGTTTTAATTTGCAGTTTTCTCTGATCAATAGTGATTTGGAGCACCTTTTCATATGACTATAGATAGTTTCAATTTCTTCATCTGAAAATTGTCTATTCTTATCCTTTGACCATTTATCAGAGAACGGCATCAATTCTTTTAAACTTGAGTCAATTCTCTATATATTTTAGAAATGAGGCTTTTATCAGAACTTTTGAATATAAAATGTTTTCCCAGTTTATTGCTTCCCTTCTAATCTTGTCTGCATTAGTTTTGTTTGTACAAAAACTTTTTGACTTTATATAATCAAAATTATCTATTTTGTGATCAGTAATGATCTCTAGTTTTTCTTTGGTCACAAATTCCTTCCTCCTCCACAGATCTGAGAGGTAAACTATCCTATCTTCTTCTAATTTTGTTTATAATATTATTTTTTATGTCTAGATCATGAACTCATTTCGACCTTATCTTAGTGGCGTTAGGTGTGGGTCAGTGCCTAGTTTCTCTCATACTAATTTCCTAGCAGTTTTTGTCAGTTTCTTATCCCAAAAGCTAGGGTCTTTGAATTCTCCCCCATTAAAAAAAAAAAAAAACACACACACACACACACACACACACATTTTCGCCAGTTAAATATAAAAACTTTTATATATATATTTCCTTAAGATTTTGGGAAAGAAAAATGAGAACCAAAGAGGAAAAGCATGAGATTAAAAAAACAAAAGAAAAGGGGGGTGGGGGGGGGCAGGGGAGGACGGAATGAACATAGCATGTGTTGATTTAAATTCAGTCTCCATTGTTCTCTCTCTGGGTAGCGTTTTCCCTTCAGTAAGTACAGGTAAAAACATTCTGTATTGTTTTTTACAGATTGTGATGGTTTACATCCAAGTTTATGCTGAGAACAACAAAGTCTGTCATAGATTTTCCTGGTTTTCCTGATTTTGCTTGTTCATGTAAATCTTTCCAAGCCTTTCTAAAATCAGCCTGTTCATCATTTTTTATAGAACAACATTCCATTATTTATATATATCATAACTTACTCAGCCATTCCCCAATGATGGGCATCTACTCATTTTCCAATTCTTTGCCATCACAAAAAGAGCTACTACATTTTTGGACATATAGGTCCTTTTCCTTCCTTTATGATTTCAAATATTTTATGTTTTAGTAAATATATATTTTATATTCATATATTTTACTTAAATTATTTTGTTGCTATATAATTAGGTAAAATAGTCCTAATTTTCTTTTTTTCATTTGTTGCGAGTTTTCCACATTAAATATAAAACTTTATAAATATAAATATAAAACTATTGAATTTCATCTTCATATACTTGATCTAGCCTGTAAAAAATCCTTTTGGGACCTGATTCTGCTCTCTCCCTTCTAGCTTTGTGTCATCTACAAATTTGATGAATGCTTTTATTGAAATCATAGGAAAAACATTTTTAATATTCAGTACTAGAAGGACCTGCACAAATCTCTAAAATATTATTAGGAGAAACCATCATTGACCTAGAACCATTAATAACTATTCTTTGAATCTGGCCAGTCAAAATCAGTTTTAAGTCCATCATATTGAATTATTGTCTTTTATTTACTATTACTGCATTTTATACATAAGAACAACATAAGATATTTATTTATTAATTTGGCTTAAGTCTAAGTTAACTATATCTATATTATCTTCCTCTTCATCCTAATTTAGTAAGTCTGTCAAAAAAGAAAGTTTATTATAGGCATGACCAATTCTAGATGAAGCCATGATTGCTTTATGTAATCATTTCTTTCCAATACAATTCAATCCAATTAACATTTATCAAGTTATATATCCTACTATATACCAGGGACTGTAGTAAGCATTGGGGACACCAGGTGTATCAGGTGTTGAGTTATCTTGTTCTGTGGAATTAAAATCAGGCAGAGCAGTAGGTGCAGAGTAAAATATTTTCCTTTTTAAATGTTTACTAGTTAAACGTTCACTAATTCCTTTAGGATTAATTCTACAATTTTCCTATGTATTGGACAGCTCTGTCTATAGTTTGCAGATGCTAATCTCTTCTTTAAAGTAATTTTTATTCTTCTCAAATCTCTAGTAGTACTTTAATTTTCTGATCTTTTCAAATGTTATTGATCATTCAGCAGTTTATTTCAGTACCCTATGATGTAGTCCGTCATCAATTCATACATTGATGAATTCATCAATGTATCAACTCCTTATATTTTGTATCAACTCACTTAGCCATTTTTCCTGTCATTATTAATGATAGGAATTAATTTCCTGTCAAGAATTAAGCAGCACTACTAAGTCAGTTATCATCTTTCTGTCCATCCAATCCCTTTTTTTCTCCCAGCAAAACTCCCTTTTTATTACTGCCCTTAGCTTTAATGTTTCTGTTTTTTTTTTAATTTTGAACTTAAAAATTAACTATTAGTAACATTTTAAAAAGAGAATAAAAAGAGAAAAGATTGAGAATTGTATATGAAACTTTCCATTGGGTACAGACATCATCCACAAACATTTATGAAAACGTCATTTGTTTTCCTCCAACTCATGTTTGTTGTACTTCATTTATACTTTTTTTCTTCCTTTACATAACTATTAGTGTTTAAAGACTAACACTCAGTTACGCTTTTTTTTTTTTAAAGAGAAAATTATATATAGGCTTAGAAGGATTTTTTCCTTTTAGTATGTGCAAAAAAATCCCATCTAAAACCAAAGACTAGGGTCATATGAGAAACGTGATTAGATTTCCCAATTATTATAGGAGTTAAAGCAAGGCTGCTACTTTTTTCTGCTGTAGATATATAATTCCAGAAATCTTTGCAAGAGCAAGAAAGAAATTGAAGCTGCAATCATAGTAAAGGAAAAACAAAACTTTCTATTTGATGGTTTACTTAGAAAATTCTAAAGGATCAGCAGAGAAACTAAAAGACAATAGCTGTAATAAAGTTGCAAAATAAACTCAAGTTTTATAGCCCTTTCATCATAGTTGCTCTCCAGAATGGATGGATCATTTCACAACTCCATCAGCAATGCATTAATGTCCCACTTTTTCACATCCCCTCCAACATCTTTTCCTGTCATTTTAGCCAACGTGAGAAGTGTGAGATATCAGTTGGTTACCTCAAGAGTTGTTTTAATATTCAATTTTAGAGCATTTTTTCATGTGACTATAGATTGCTTTCTTCATCTGAAAGTTATGTCATATCCTTTGACTATTTATAGAACCCCACTTTTCCCTTCACAGTACCCTGGTAAGGATTTGGGGGAAGTGCCCCTTTTTGAGATCTTGATCTATTTTTGCTGGCCACTAGATAGGAGATGTACTTTGAAATTGGGTACTTTTTTGTACAATAAAAATAAAATCCAGGAAATGTTACTAGAAAGGGGGAAGCTTCATTCAAAATAATAATAAAAAAAAAAGCTAAATTGTCTGGGAGTCAGTTTATTATGCATACTCAATACCTTTATAGAATCACAGATGACTTTTTAAAGATAAGGAAAAAAGTATTAAAAAGTTATTATCAAAACTACTTGGGATACAAGTTTAAAAAAGAAAACTAGATTAATGGAATAGACTAGACAAGGAAGAATCAGAAATAATCAAATTCAATAAACCAGTGTTTGATAAACCTGAAAACATAAATTATACGGAAAGACAAGAAAATTGACAAGAATTATTGAAATTAAGAATTATTTTTTGGGGAAATTTGACAAATTAGTCTACCAGCTGGCACAAACATGACAATTCCTTTAAAGTATTTAACCTGAATATTAAAGATCATACTATTAAAAAATAGAAGAGATTTTTTTTAACTAGGAGATACTTTTTAAAACTGAAACAAGAATAAACAAAATTAGAAAAAATTTATATAAAAATAATGTATAACCCTAGACTAGTAAGGTCTCCCAAGAAAGGCTCAGAATGGTTGTAAATCCAGAGTTGTCCTGGAAAACCTTATTTCCTTCTTCCGGGAAAGAGTTACAGGGGTGGATATTTGAGACTGATAATTCAGGGAATATCTGTCAAATAATGACATAAGGGGGGAAAAGCAGCAACTAATGCAGGTAAAGCTTAGACTGGAACAATGCAGTTAGAAAGCCAAAATCCAAACCTTAAAAGATTCAGAGACCTAACCCCCAGAGGAAATCATCACAGAAAGAAAGTATATAATTAACATGACACAAAATCTGACCCTGGTTTAAAAAAAAAAAAAAAAAAAAAAAAAAAAAAAAAAGGAAGAAAAGCCCCACTTTAGGAACTAAAGCTGGAGAGAATAATAGTAAACCAAAGAAGAAGAGTCAAAGTTATTGCAAATCTAGAAAGGTGAATGTAACTTTTGATTTATAAGGGAAGAGTGGAGGATTATAGTGCACACATTGCAAGGAATAAATTGTACTCCTTCAAAACTAATTAAGGGGCACTAAATTTCAAAAATCATGAAAACTGTCTAGATTTCAAAAATAAAGTAACATGTGTATTTCTTATTTCTGGTAAAGCTTCAGACCTTGGAAGTTCTGAGCTATAGTTCTATAGGGAAAAGAAGAATGAGACATATCCAGGTAGAAAAAAACATAGTTGACTGCTGAACTTCCAGCCAGAGCAAGATGGAGATCCTGTCTTGAAGTGTGGGGAGGAGGAGGGAGGAAGAAACAGGACAAAGTGAAAATAGAATCTACTTATCGCCTCCCAAAAGGGACCTTAAAAGGATAAGTCCCAGGAATGTTAAAGATAAAGACTTACAACCAAGAATAACTTAACCTGAAGAACTGAGTTTAAGCCCACACATAAACATGGCGGGGGAGGAGGGAAGAAATACATCTTTAATAGATTAGAAAATTTAAAAGTACTTCTGATGAAGATTAATATAGATCTAATTAAATACTATTTCAAGATAATTGCAAAGATTCTAGATATTATGAACTGATGAAGAGTGATGTGAGAAGAAGCCAGGAAGAGACTCAACATTGTAGAGGAAAAAACAACTTAACTCATGTTAATGCTAGCTGTTGAGATTTGTTAGAATTAAAGCTATAGAGACACACTTCCCCTTCTCTCCCCTCTTCTCTCAGCTTTATACTGTGGATGGGTAGCAGTACTGATTGAAAAGAGAGCCATTAAAAATCTTTAAAATGTATAGAAAATAGCAGAAGAAACTTTAGAAGGGAGCACAAACAAGTAGGACCACTTTGAAAATAATGCATAAGATAATAAATTTTATAAAAAAGAAATTTTATCTTGTGTATATATGGAATTGCTCTTTTTGGTGTTTTAAGTTAAATTTTTAATTTAAAAGACATGATCAGCACGTGCGTTACATCAAATATTTTTTAAGGGTTTGATAGCCGAGGATTAAGCAACTAGCAGAAATCCATAGTCAAAGAATATGAGCAAACTGTTCTACAAAGAATTGTGAATCAATAACATATTCCAAATAGTAAGAAGGGCAAACCCATTTAACTACATATTTAACTAGATTTCACTACATACCAAGCAAATTGGTAAAGATATGTATGCTAAGAGAGGTTGAAAGATGGACACACTAATGCATTGTTTCAAGGGTACTTTGAATTGGTCAAGCCTTTCTGGAAAGCATTTTGGAGGACTGAGGACTTTTTCCTTTCTTTGTATCTCCGGTGATTAACACAGTATCTGACTGACAGAGCAATTAAGATGTCTGTGTCCATGTTTATGTCCAATATTTATATCATACACACATTTATAGTAGCACCTTTTTTTCTGGTAGCAAAGAACTAGAAACAAAGAAAATGTGTGTCAGAGAACACATTATTTAAATGCGGTAAAATTGGTATAATTTAAAGAGGCAAAATCAGATTTGATATCTCCCCACTTTATCTACCCCATCCCCCTGGAAGTCTTTAAGCAGAGACGGGTGTATACTAGGTATTCCTTTGGGGTTGGAGTTGGACTAGATGGCACTGAGAGCCCATAGAAAACATTTATGATTTTGTGACTATAACTGATATACAATAAGAAAGAGCATGTTCTCAAAGTATGGAGAACTCAAGCATAATATAAATAGAACCTGGAAAATGGTATACACAACCTAATAAGGTAAACCAAACAAATAAAACAGTCCTGGAGAAAAGATGACGGAAAAAAATTTCAAAAGTGAAGGGTCATGGATATAGAATATTTATACTGTCAGACATTGTTAGGGATACAACAAGCCTTCTAATGACCCATGTTCATTTCTTGCCTTTTCTCTTTTACTCATCCTACATTTCCAATCACTTGGAATATATTCCCTTGTTGGAATCCTTACAAAGTGTTAAGTCATTAGAATTGATAGAGACAATAATTATCTAATTTAGCATGGTTCAGTATGATTGATCTGATCCTAGATCTAAGGAGATGTCATGGGCCAGAACTAGAAACAAGGTACTAAGTGGAATTGATGGAAGCAATGCTTGTGTGCTTAGGTTTGCACCTTTAAGAGTTTACATTGGAGTTCACAAGTACAGGAGATACACAAAGTTAACTTTGTAACTTTGTGAATTCACACCTCCCATAATCCCACTCTCAGAGAAGGAGTCAACCTTTGAGAGAGCATAAAAACAACTGAGCTCAGTCAGCAGAGTCAGTGGAAAAGATTCAGAGTGGAGGAGCGTCAGTTCAGAAGAAGCTACGAGTTAGAATTGAGCTAGAGCCAGAAGTCACTTCAGAAGATTGAAGAGTGAGAGTTCAAGAAATTGAGAAGCTAATCTGTAGTCGGGCAGAACCAAGATTTAGAGAGAGGTTGAAGCTAGCCACAAGAGCTCTCAGAACCAAAGAAAGCTAACTGGGCTATTTTGAAAGAAACAATAAAGAACTACTTTAACACCTGGCTGCATTTGGAGTGATTTTTACTCTGAACTGAAACTAAGGCTGCCTCCAGAAAACCTCCCCAAGAAACCTGCTCCCAGAGAGAACCATTATATTAAAGAAGAGAACACCACATTCCCTTCTTCCCTCCCTTCATCATTTATCTTCTTTCCTCAATTCTCTCCCTGTTCCAGCATATACTCCATGGAATCACTAAACTGCAGATTTGATTATGTAATTCTCATCCTCTTCAATAAATTCTACTGTTATCAAATTATCTCTAGGATTAAATATAAACTTTCTTGACATTTAAAACCATTCTTGTTTCTTCCTCTAACTTTTCAGTTTTCTTACATAATGCTTGGCCTCCAAACATTCAGCAATCCAGATATGCTGATTTATTTGCTGTTTTGTATACACAATTCTTCATCTCCCAGTGACTTGCCTGACTTTTAGAATGCTCTTTCTCCTCAACTCCACCTCTGGTGGAGAGATTCAGCTCAAGTGCCACCTTTTGGGGGATTTTCTTTTCTCTTGGCCTTTTTCCATCCCTCCTAACCTCACCTTCATTTTTAATATAATGAACTGCATGTACTCTGAATCTTGAGTGTTCATCAATTCATAGATTAATTTATGTATTGTCTTCTCCTTTAGAATGTAAAGAGGACTTTCACTTTTTTGTTTGCATATCTCCAATATTTGGATTGTAGTAAGCACTTAAATGCTTTTCATTGATGCTTGGTTGATATGTTGAATCATCTTGCTGAACTATCTTTTTTCGCTTTTATTACAAAATAATCATTCATTTAGGAGGGAGAAGAGATATTAAATAACAGGGTACCATAAAAATGATTTTTTTATTTTTAAGTTATTGACCTGCCTAATATAAAATATCTGAGGACAAAGAGAAGAGCAAGTCTAGAGGTTTTTGAATTTGAGAGTATTTGGAACCTTGAACCTCTAGGGCCAAGTAATTTGTACTTGATTATATGCCAAATAGGTTTTCTTAAATGATGTTATAGTTTTGTTGTTGTTGTTTTGTATTGTTCACTAACAAAAAGTGTTCCAGTTAGGAATTTTAACAAAATATAAGACATAGGTGACCTTGATTGGTAATCCATTTCTACTCTATGCTTCATTTCCTGGATAACACATCTTTCCTTTTCTTTGGCATGGAGAAGCCTTTCAGGTCTAGAGGGAGTTCTCTTTGTCTTCCATGCAACTGAAATACTTCTCCCTGTTTTCTGGAATCTCTACTTCCCTTTCAGAGTGAGCAAAAGAAAGAGTATTATGAACTTGGGATCTTAGGGGGAAAGATGCTGCTTACAGTAGTGTAGTGGTTATTAGAAATGGTGAGGAATGGTAGCAGTGGAAATAATTATATAGCCTTCTCTGTTTCTCTGAGCTGCTAGAATTTGAACAGAATCCTGTAGATAGACCAGCCTGGGTTATGTGTGCTGAGCATGTGCTTTTTCAGCAACTGAATGCCACATTGTTCAATAAGCAGATTATAAAACAGCACGTAAAGTGGCATAGTGGGGGGTTGGCTTTATACCTGCTACTTGCCTTGTTTTGCAAACAATAATTTCATAATGCAGCTCAGTCAGAGCTCACTTGAGAAGACAGAAATCTCTCAGCCTTTTTAGGAACCCCCATGTTATGTTATGGGCCCACGGTCCCTCTGTGACCAGGGCTAGACTTTTCATTTTCCTTGTTATAAGAATTCAGGTATATATTCAGGAATGGAAATATCATGGAACCATATTTTTACGATATGTTATATGCAGAAGGGACCTTAGAAATCCCTTGTGAAAATAATTCAGTTTCCTTATTTTATAGATTAGAAAATTTGAAATTAGTGTTTCAGAACAGATCCAGGACTAGAGAGCTCAAGCTGTCTTACTCTGGGGCCATTGCATTGACTAACTTGATCTAGGAATACACAAGTGAAAAGGGAAAAAAGATAAGACTAAGGGGTATGTTCTTTTAGAAGTAATGATTTCTGAAAACATCCATCATTTTTGTATTTCTAAATCACAGACTAATTGTAGCCTCACCTATGAAATTTCAAAGCATATTCCCATCCCTCCCTCCCCACCTTTTGTTCTTAAAACTATTATGTTAGTGTTTTAAAGTTCTTACAGTAGATGCCCTTTGTTAATTTTGGAGTGCAGAGCAAGTGACTTCAGATCACGCTTATGGTGTCATGTGGTTGCCATATTTCTAAAAGTCAGGAGTTGATCTAGATCTTCATAGTAAGAAGAAATCTCTATAAATTGGAGGTAGTTGAACTATTTGCTTGAGAGAATCAAAGGAGGATCAAATATATAGATAAAAAGTAGTAAATTTTTTTAGTTGCAAATTGAGTAGTTGTTGTTTGTTGCTGTTCCTATTATTACTAAAAACCTTCTTATTCTCCCAGTACTGTAAACTAGTGAATCAGATTATATCAAATAGACGTCAGTGTTTTTAGATTTTTAAAAAAATTACTACTCAACATGTATAAAAAGTATTCTAAATGAAATAACAGATCTTAACATCTTAGGTCTTAACATCTCTATCAAATTGATTTAATATTTCTCCCCCTCCCCCCTTGTCTGGCCCCTGGCATGTGCAGAGAGACATGTGACAATCACATGACCTGTTCCACCAGCTCCACCTCCAGCCTTGACACCAACCTTCAGTTCCCAGAGAACAGTGGCCAATTGCAGAACTCCAAATGGGATGAACAGCAAAAGGTGTTTGCCCTCGAACAGATCTGTGGAGTGTTTCGTGTTGACTTGGGACAAATGAGGTCTCTCCGCCTTTTCTTTAGGTAAGAAGGATCTCGCAGTCTCCTCCCAGAACTCAGCAGCCTGGAGGCTTCTCCAGGCAGCACAGAGACAGGCTTGAGGTACCCTTTTTTGCAGCTGTTGGATTGACTGACAGTCCTCTCTGGCATATGCTCAAATTTTGTGACTCTGGATTCAGGGTCTTATTTGGTCATACTGATGCCATCATTTCCAAATGTTTGTTTCCCTCTTTCTTTATGTATGGTTGAGTTTAGCTACTAAGTTAACTTATGTCTTTAATAAATGATGGCATCTGTATACTCCTCAGGCTGCAGCTTTGAGGAAGAAGTCTTGGAAAACTGCTATAGAAAAAAGACAAGTCAAATACTGACTTTCACATCAGGATTATCTATTAAATCAAAATTTAATCAAAGATGTTAGCAACCTCATTTGGGTGGTGTTTCTATGATATTCTAATAATCATCACAGTTTTCTTTCTTTGCATGGTTAATCAAGGTAGCCAAAGGTTTCTGACTAATTCCACTTGCAGTTGGAATAAACAGGCATTCTTACTAATAATGAATTTTCAAAGTCAGAAGTCAATAAACTACATTTTAAGGCTAAGAAAGGAAGCAGTCTCAGAGATCATCTAATTTCTTTCTTGAGGGCAAGATTCCTTCTGTAAATCTGACAGTTCTCTCAGTTCCCCCTATGAATAACGAAGGAGTTTTAGAGTAAAATTTCTAAGTGAGAAAAGTATATTGGCATTTCACCAGGGAGGAATAGAAGAAGGAATAGTACCCTGTCACTTTAGCACATGAGATTTCACATCCCATGGAATAAGAATATTTTCCATTTTTCAGCAAAATGGAAGATTGTTATTGTTTCTCTTCCTTTAGCCAAACTCCTCTGGGATTGTTTCTCACTTCTGATGTTAACCATGCTCCCTGATTATACTTGGAAATAAAAACCCATGTTTACATATTCATCAGTCTCTTCTTGTCCCCTCTTTCTACTGCCTTTTAGCGATGAGGCCTGTACCAGTGGGCAGCTGGTTGTTGCTAGCCGAGAAAGTCAGTACAAGGTCTTCCATTTTCACCATGGTGGGCTGGATAAACTGTCAGAAGTTTTTCAGCAATGGAAACACTGTACCGAGACTCATCTCAAAGACCAGGTAACCCAGTAAGGAAACAAAGAATTTTGAAAGATGCCAGCAGTCTCCCAGCAATCTTCTTCTAGCTGCTGGGAGAAAGCTCTTAGAACACTGTTCTCTTCCAAACTTGAGGACTATCTTCTTATTCAGAAATCTTGGATGTACTGGATCTCTTAGCATTTCATTCCTTAGTGAGTCCATTCAAGAGTGAGTGTGTGTGTGTGTGTGTGTGTGTGTGTGTGTGTGTGTGTGTGTGTGTATCTGTGTCTGTGTGTGTGTGTCTGTGTCTGTGTATGTGTGAACACACTTATTGCACACACACAATCATGATTTCGGGCTGCTAATGTTAGTGAAGTGGCTGATACATCAACAACTTTGGTTTTGAAAAATGTACCCAGTTCTTTTTGTGAATTCTATGCTCTACACTTGAAAATAATGTTTTGACAAGGCATCCTGCCATATTTTGCTCAATCTACATACAAATGTAATAAGAGCTCTTTAATTATCTGTTTAAGATACTGTATGTGCTTATTAGAAACAGTGATGACTTTAAAATTCCCTTCCTTCCCACAGAGCCTCCTGCTGTTTGTCCTTATTACAGTAGCATGGCTTTTTTTTTTCTCCCTACATTGAACAACCTTTGATTTTTGAATTAAGTGTCAGCTGCAGTTTTGCACTAGGATCATGACTGCCCTTAGAGAAAACCTGACAGGCCAGCCCCCTGCTCGACTAACAGCGATCCCTTTGTATGTGGCCAATCATATGTAATTTATTGCAGGCACTCCTGGCAGAGTGAGTTGTAAGCAGTATTAATTCAGTTTTTGTGGCTGGGGTTGGGAGTGGGGAGGATGGGGTGGGAGGGGGTTGGGGAAGAGAAACGGATGAGGAGAGGAGGGAGGGAGAGGGAAAAGAGAACCAGAAAGGGGAAGACTATTTTAAGATGAAGGTACTTTTATTTTAATTGAATCTAATTACACTTGCCATTTAAGAGTTTGTATTCAGGAGACATCTCTTCTCCTTTCAGAAGACAGGGGCTTGTAAATCCTGGGAAAAGCTGGCTTTAAAAGCCAAGTGTTTGAGATGCTTATCTTTCCCCAGTTTTCCTCCTGTTCAGCAGGTCTCCATTGAAAAGACTTGTATGCAGTTCTCCATCCGACGTCCCAAGCTCCCTTCTTCAGAGACTCACCCAGAGGAGAATATGTACAAAAAACTGGATGTCTCCACCTGGCTTAACCACTTGAATGAATCTGGGCAGGTAGAAGAGGAATATAAGCTACGTAAGGTAAGGAACCAGGGATAGTAGTTTTGTTGATTTTGCTTAAGATGCAGAACTCCATGGGGTGGAATTGGGGGTGGGATAGGAGAATAGTAGAAGGAGCAGATGAGTCATAGGTGTACGTATCATCACCTATCAGGATTAATGCCTAAAAACCAGCTTAGCTACTTTCTGTCAAGAGTATCCATTACTAAGGGAGAAAAGTGGACTGGACACCTCTCTGCTCTGAGTGTTTGGCTGCCAACTTTCATCCATAAGATAAACTACACTTATCTTTTCCATTCCAGTTTACCTTATACTGTATAAGATAAACTAAATAAGGCAATGGAAACTCCTATTTAAAGAAAAACAAAAACTTAGAGTTTGGGGGATACTGTGTCTGCCTTTATAGAAAAGTTTGCAATGAACTGCAGCATTTCCAAGATCAGGGATTAGGCTATGACATGAGAACGACACATTAATCGGAGAGCTGCTCCAGGGGGGGTTATTGACATTGAAATGAGCCTGGTTTGTGTTTCGTATGGGAATAGAGAACCAGCACTTTCCCCTTCTAAACATGTGCAAATTGCTGAGGTTTGAATCAAGGCATCAGTTGTCAGGAGAATTCACCAAAGCCACCAAAACACAAATCTCTGGGGATTTGGGGGTTCTTTGAGCCGCTGTACTTTTATTGCCCCCTCCCCAACTTTTGCCGCTTCCTCCAGGCCATTTTCTTTGGAGGCATTGATGTGTCAATCCGGGGCGAGGTCTGGCCCTTCCTGCTGCGCTATTACAGCCATGAGTCCACATCGGAGGAGCGAGAGGCACTGAGGGCACAGAAGAGGAGGGAATACTCAGAGATCCAACAAAAAAGGTAACTGCAGAAGCCTCTGCTCTCTCACCACCCCCTCCTCTTCCTCCCCCACCACCCCCATGTCTTGCCCCTCAGGTGAAAATGTCATCTGGAAAGGCAATCTGAGGTGCAATTCAGCATTGATAATATTTTGTGACCCATGGTTTGTCTTTCAAAAATGGATGTCCTAGGAATCAGAGTGATAGAACTGGTTAAGTGCTGTCATTAGACTGAGCACTTCCACCTCAAAACAGGTGTCTTATTAACTCACATGTCAAGGCTTTGGAATTCTTTTTTCCCCAGACTTAACCAGGCACTAGTATTCTGAGCCCAACTAAAGAGTAGGGTGGGATCATTGGTTTTAAACCATTAACTGAGAATTAGAACAGCTGAATTTTGTTTTGTAATCTAGCTGTGTGATCTCCCAGAGGTAAGATTACCACTCTATCCCTGAACCTAATATAAAATGGGAGCCAAAGTTAGACCAAGAGCTAGGTGACACTGTAGTCCTTGGAGACTTCCCCAGCAAACCTTTTCTGCCACACAAAAGGAACTTAACAGGTACTGCTGTCATTCCAGTTGGAGATATAGAGAAACTGTCAGCTCTGTAAATGGGGAAATTGTAGAATAAGCTCAAATTCCAAGGTTTGCCATAACATGATGGTTTTCCTTTTGAGGCTTTCAATGACTCCAGAAGAACAGAGAGAATTCTGGCGCCATGTGCAGTTCACTGTTGACAAAGATGTGGTTCGGACAGACAGAAGCAATCAGTTCTTCCGAGGAGAGGACAACCCAAATGTGGAGAGCATGAGGTAATCTACCTCCTCCTTTCTACTATTTCCAAACAGAAAGCCAGGAATCCTAGGCTACATTCACAGGGCAGCACTTGGTAAAAAGTTACATCACTTCTCTGTTCCTTAGTTTCCCCATTTGAAAAATGGAAGAAAATAATTCTGACCTCCTCCTAGGATGTTAGGACAAACACAGTAGTTTTTTCACCATTCTTGGAAATCGGCATTATAGAAATAGTGGAATTATTAATGTGGTTTTAAAAGCTAAAATATTAAACAGCCCTCTATGCTCCTTTCCCAAAATTCACTGTAAATTCAATTCCCACAAAGCAGCTTTCTGATTAGAACATTGGCACTTTTTATAACTTTTTTCAATTGTAATTCCTGAATGCCCCAGCTTTTTTTCCTCATCTGTCAAATAGTCTTGTCATTCATATTCCCATTTAGTCATACAATATATAGCAATAGATCACCTTGCAGTAACAAAATTACCAGCACATACAAATTTCTACAAGCCTGCCCTTTTCACAAGTGTTCTGTACTTAGTTAAATTAAAATCTAGTGTGTGTTCTTCTTTATGCCTCTTAACACCCATAACTTTTTGTATAAGTGCCATGATATCATATAGTTGAACTGGGTAATCCGTCCCATAGATTCAGAAAGATGGTCAGTCCTATGTCTCTTGAATTGAGAGAACTCCTAAAAATTCAGTACCTGAAATCAAAGGACTAAAAATCATAGCTCTCTCCTCTCATTTCACTTGCTGAAATGGTGCTCAGAGTAGATAAAGATAGGAAGAGGACAAGGCAATAATTGAAACTCAACCTACCATTTGCAGTTGACTGATGTGCTCTTCTTAACTATTCCACTGTGTCCTCTAGGAGAATTTTGCTGAATTATGCGGTATACAATCCAACCATTGGCTACTCCCAGGGCATGTCAGACCTGGTGGCTCCCATCCTGGCTGAGGTTCTAGATGAATCAGATACCTTCTGGTGCTTCGTAGGTTTGATGCAGAACACGATCTTTGTCAGTTCTCCCCGAGATGAGGATATGGAAAAACAGCTGGTGAGACTCTGGCTACAAGGGTCTCAATCCTATGTCTTTGTGCATATGCATGTATACTGGATTATATTATTAGTCAGAGATGAACCTGTTGATGGTGTGGCTTCAGATGGTGTTTCAGGGCAACTGGGAACAATCACTGTGTAACCTTTCCACACTAATGATTAGTCTTATTAATCTTGCAACTAGAAAACTAAATCACAAAATATGGAGGTGAAAATTGGACTAAATAACCTGTAGGAGTTCTTCTTTGTTATAGATAAGAAATGCTTCTGGGTCTTTGTAACTAGCATACCAGCCTCCCCACCACAGCCCTTGTTCTCTCTTTCGTATACTCATACAGCTTTAGAAACAGCTATGATAATAGGCATATCTGGATAGAGTGATTTCCCCGCTCCTTTCTCCAACCCCTAAATTTAGCCATCTATTGGGGGAAAAGTAAAAGGGTTGTTGACAACAATTGCAGCATGAGTCACTCAACTACTGCAGGGTTTGGGATAGGGGTAAGTCCAAGGTGATTGTCCCTTGTCCCTTAAGGCTTTCTTGATCCTCAGTTCAACTGGACTCCAGCTGTGGATTGGAGGGAGCTTGACCTTATAGTCAACACTATCAGAAACAGAATGGAAATGCAATACTTCTGTCATGCATGGACACACAAATTTACTATGCATGTTTCTATGGGGATTTATTTTTCTTATCTATTCTTTTCTTCATCATCCTACACATCTGAGGTGATGTCAGGTTTCCAGGGTGCCTCACAAAGCCAGCACCTCACCAGGCAATTATCTGGTGTGATAGGTAGGATATAAAAGGGCCCCTGGCAGCACATGGCTTACAGTTCTTACAGGCCCACTAATCAGGCACTCACCAGAGATTGATTTTACAGAGGAGTCCTTGAAATCTGCAGCTACAGCTAGTAATGCTCAATCCTAAGTGCTGCCTAAAATAGCCTTTGGTCTTGTTCTGCGTCACAGCAAGGCTCTTAGCTGACATCCTACGTAGGGAAAGAGAATCCAGATACTCATGTGATATCCCTTCATTCATGATAATCATCTTGGAGATCAAGAGCAGAAATGAATTGAGATCACTATCTTGTAGTTGAGCCATCCTTAAGATGGAAAAAAAATGGTTGGCAATAGTATTTTAAAATGTTACCTACTTCGGTGGCTATCACAAGTGTTGCTATTTCTTATCAAAATAATTGTTAAGCTCCCAGTTTTGCAATTTGGGGGTAGTTGCCAAACAATGAGACTTATATATACTCTAGAGGCTGTTAAAAATCAAATTGACAGAGACACTTTCTCTACACCCTCAAAACAGAATACAAAGGAAATAGAAACATACAATAAGAGAGTTACATCACATGAATGGGTTCAAGAATAAGTACATTTCAAGAATGAGGGTCAAGAATAAATATATGATTGGTATATTCTCTCAAGGGCTTCTGAGAACAAACTAGAAGTAAAACCAGAGATGGTTTTGCTGTTGTTAAATGCTAGTGACTCTTGCTTCCAGCTATACCTTCGTGAGCTGCTTCGGCTGACCCACCTACGTTTTTACCAGCACCTTGTTTCTCTGGGGGAGGATGGTCTACAGATGCTTTTCTGCCACCGCTGGATCCTTCTGTGTTTTAAGCGAGAGTTTCCGGATGCAGAGGCGCTGCGCATGTGGGAAGCATGCTGGGCTCATTACCAGGTGAGCATGGGAGTCTGGAACAGCATGCTAAAGTTCATGGAGCAGCCAGCATGTTGTCACTCTATATTACAATCACATTTTTTGACGTCCTTTATCCATAAGGCATAAGTCAGACTACTCACAGGGCAGTTTTCCTAGTCTGACAGTGTGACTTCAGACCTTGCCTTTCAAATAACTGAAATCGATGCAAATTGTGCTCCTTACCATAATCTAGAGATGAGCTTGCTCTTACCACAAGTAGTCAATGGGGCATTGACATTGACCTAGGCAAAATAAATAACATTGCCACTGACCTAGGCAAAATATTATTTCCCCCCCAATTACATATAAAAACAATTTTTACATTCTTTTTCTCTCCCTCACTTCCCCTCACATGAGAAGGCAAGCAATTGACCGAGGTCATATATGTGTAGTCATCCAAAACACATTTCCTCATCTAATACAATAAATATTGATGGATTTAATCCACATAAAGCTGGGGGGAGGGGCAGTTTTGTAGTTTTTAAGACCATAAAAGGATCTTGACAAAAATAAGCTTGAGAACTGCTGAATTATGTCAGTCTAGCAGATGATTTTTTAAATTTATCAATCCCTTTCCCCCCAAAAAATTTATTCATCACTCTTTCCTGTACTTACTAATATCAATAAAAAGCTTATATCTGCTATCAGGGAGCCTAAAATACTATACTATAGTTTTTTTAAAGTTGTTTACTAATTTTTTTTTTTGCTAAGGCAATTGGGGTTAAGTGATTTGCCCAGGTCACACAGTTAGGAAATGTTACGTGCTTGAGGCCAGATTTGAACTCAGGTCCTCCTGATATCAGGGTTGGTGCTGTGCCATCTAGCTGCCTCACTTTTTTTTTTTAATGGTCCAGATTTTTCATGCCTGGATTAGCCATTTTTTCTGTGTCAATTTGCAGTCTTCTGCACTAGTGAAGAAGAGCACTGACATGGGTATTCCAAAACAGTGAAGGATCCAAAAATAATTTGCTTGTCTTTGAAAAACATTTTTATAACATCATATATATCATCATAAATAGTCTGTTTAGGCTAACAGTAAGTTTTCTATGGCTTGTAGACTTCACTCACTAAACTCAACTACTTGGAGAAATTTTCTCTTTAAATCCAGTATAGAATTTCAAAAGAGCTACCCATTCAGTTAATACTTTATCAACTGTCATTTTGATGGTGGACCTATACCTTGTGCTTGTATGCCAGATTGAGTTAAAAATCAAGCGCCTCCTTGAAGAAACAGACAAATGTAGAATATAAGATAGTTAAGAAGGGATACTTAAGAAGGGCAGTTGAGGATCAAGAGCAATTATTCCAGATTCAGCAGATCTGGTTTTGAATCTTGTCTCCTCAATAATTATTGCCTTGTGATCTTGGACAAAATATTTTACCTTCTCATCTTGTAAAATGAGGAGACTAGATCAGAGATCTCAGACACAGCCTTGAAATTGAAAGTTCACTTTGGTCAAAAATTGCATTCATAACCAGTATCATATCATAATCAGTATGATGGGACAGGGTATCCAGGAAGCCCTGGACTTGAAGCCTGCCTCAGGCACTAGGTGTATGAACCTTAACTTCTCTGATCTATCCTCCTGAGGACCTGCCTAGCTTCCTTTTTCTCTACCTGGATCTTCAGTGTTCACTGTCAGAAGCAGGAGACTAAACACTGATTTTCCAATCCTTCTCATCCCTCCTTTTGGGTCAGGAAGCCAGTATGTACCACAGAAACTGAGATCTCAGCCATCTATTCAAGAAGTATAACATAGTTAAGATGCCATGATCACTTCCTATAATCTTTTAGCATATAACTGGAAATGATAAAACATAATAAAAAACTTTTCTGTAAAGTAAACTTCTCAAGGAGGTGGAGTAGTGGGGGGTGGGGGAAGTGCTGAATTTGAAATCTGAAGCTTATGTTCATTCTGCCTCTTACTACCCATGTGACCACAGGCAAATTGCTTTAGTCTCTGAGGCCTTTCTTGATTTTTTTGATTTGTAAAATTAGGGGGTTGAATCTGATGATGTTTTGGGTCCCTAAATGTCCCAAAGCCAAGTGAATCCCATAGCTAGAGTGAAATTAGGTTTTCAGACCTTAAGAGAAAAAGATGTTAAATCAGGTGAAATGCACTTATTGGCTTTAGAGCTCTGCTCTCCATTTCCATTAAGGGTAGAACAAAATACCATAAAATGCAGCCAGAGATTTAGATTGGACATAGGGAAAACCTTTTGAACATAATAGACTTTGATTGGTAGGTAACTATAGATTTTGGAGTCTTTTTCATGTAGGGTCATTATAGAAAAGTGAATAGTCATATGTATAGATGAGTACAGTCAGGTTAGAAACAGGAAAGTAGAATACTTGATCTGATAGTACTTTTAATACCTTCACCCTGTGGATATTTGGACCCTACCTTTAGTATGGTATTGTTCAGTACATTTTCAAATAAAGGCCTCTTTAACAAGAAATCCTAAACTGTCACAGACTCAGCATGACATCAGAATATGGTTCCTTAGCCAGAAGAAACCTGAGGCCACTGGGATGTCTCCTAAGGTATCTACAAAACAACAATGACTCATATTCTACCTTCAGCCTTCTCTCCCTCCCTCTGTAGACAGACTACTTCCATCTCTTCATCTGTGTGGCCATTGTGGTGATCTATGGTGATGATGTCATTGAACAACAACTGGCCACTGACCAGATGCTTCTGCACTTTGGAAATCTGGCCATGCACATGAATGGGGAACTTGTACTCAGGAAGGTGAGGCTTCAAAAATATTTTTATCCTCCCTTGTTATCCATCTTTCTTCGGAGAAATTCTGCTCTCAAGACTTCTACAAGTCATCACCCCGAAGCTACTCTGTAACAACTAGTACAGTTGCTCCATTACTCATCATGGATTTATGTCCCTGTTAGATCATTAAACAACTGAAAATTACTCTTACATGGTCTAGAGAAAATAGTAAATTATAATAATAATGATAGGTAATATAATATAATAATGGAACATATTGTGTGCCAGGCACTGTTAATCTTTTCAGCAACCCTGAGAGGTAGTGGTGATGTCTTTTCTTTTTACAAATAAGGAAACTGAGGCAAACATAGATTAAGTGACTTGCCTGAGGCCACGTCTTGTCTAAGGCCAGATTTCAGTCTAGATCTTCTAGACTCTTGGCCCAGCACTGCACCACTTTGCAATTACTTTAATGCAATATAGCATTATAAAGATCAAGTTGTCTTGGACTGGACAGGAGCAGATTATTAGAGCAGGTAAATGCAGTCTCATCACTAATCCAAGAGGTAATGTTTTACATCAAAAATTAGAAAGACTAGAGAAGAGATTAATATACATCTTGGTCCTCTCCCCAGACTGGCTCTATAGAAACACTAATTTCTCAATCTTTTGTACATCTTTACAGAAGTTCCAGTGGTGCCAGGCTCCTTGGCTTCTGTTAATGGAATAAATAAGTATGGATTTGCAACTGTTCTAAGGTATAGTGTAGAAAGAGGTACCAAGAAGCCTTGTGGAAAGAGCTCCAAAGGAGTCAATGAATGAAAGGAGGCGAAGGAAGTGCTAGGGAAAGGTCATGCCAAGTGAGGATAAAGCTGCAAGTGCAGTTTAACTCATTGTCCCCTAAGTCTATTATGAGGTCAGCCTTCTGAAAAAAGCTTTAACTTTGTCTTTTACGTTGCATATGAAGACTATGTACTTGGATTGTGAGACTTGAGGCTATGGACTTGGACTAGGACCTGACCAAGAGTCAAGAACTAGTTCTGACCTTACTAGCAGTGTGTCCTAGGCCAACGTCCCTTTGTTTCTCTGACCTTCAGCTTCCTTATCTGTAAAACCAGCCATTTATCAGAGTTATTGAAGAAAGCCTTAAAGCACTACATCAATGTGAATTGTTACCATTTTATTATATTGCCATTATTACTAATAATAATAAAACCTGCTTTGTGTAGGTCATTTATAGGTACAATAACTGAGAACCCTTGTCCCAAAGCAAGATCAGACCAATATCTACAACCATACTGAAATTTTTTGCAGTCCAAGAGTTTCATCATTGCTGAATAGAAAAGCCATTATCCACCTGGCCCTCTGGGTTTCCTCAACAGGTTTCCTTTGGTGTTCCTATATCACTTGTTCTCTTTCTCTACAGGCGAGGAGTTTGCTCTATCAATTTCGCCTCTTGCCCCGGATCCCATGTAGTCTACATGACCTCTGTAAACTCTGTGGGACAGGCATGTGGGATAGTGGTTATATCCCTGCTGTGGAGTGTACCGGGCACCACCCTGAATCTGAGAGTTGTCCCTATGGTGGGACAGTGGAGGAACCTTCTCCAAAATCTGCCAGTGAAGGCAAGAAGGGCCCAAAGACTCGAGAGGTCTTCAGCTTCCGCAAATAGGACCAATCCATAGAGCTGGAGAGAGATTGGAGGGGATGTTTCTAGGGGAAATGTCTAATTCAGGGCCATCAGAATTAGATAAGGGTATAGGGTATGAGAAAAGAATAAGCAGTGTTTACCAAAAATATCATGGAAAAATGGAGAATAAATTTTTCTTTTTTAATGGCAGCATCAGAAACCAGGAGAAATAGGAATGAAGATGTGACCACCAACTCAAAGAAAATTCAACAGAATGACAGAATAAGGTAGCAGAAGGACCTGTCTTTCCTGTTTGAACTGAGGAGTAATTTTCAGAATAATCCACACCCCCATCACTGACCAGATTAATTAGCAACTAAACTTCAAACATGGGAAGACAGATAATAAGGAAAACCAAGCAAGCTCAGCTTTCTATATTGGAAAGCATATGGGTTAAGAGCAGTCCTCTTTTATATATATATCATGCACAAATTTTCTTTCTTGAAACCAAAACCTACTGCCTAAGTGACTTCCAGCCTGAGCCATAACAGTTGTCACTAAAAATAGCCCAGTTGATTTGGGGATACTGAGACAGTGTAGGACTTGGAGAGTTTGTGACTTTACAGATATACCACGAGCTTTTTATACTTCCTCATATCTAAAAGAAACTGCCTCCTCTTGAGTCTAAGCAATAGGCTTCTAGAGAATGTATGATTCATCTCATTTGGCTTCTTTCACAGAGCTAACAGGTTTTCTACATAAGAGTTTTGCCTGCTTCACTGCTTAATTCCGCCACTATAGTAGCCAAATGGTGTTTGAATGAGTAAGAGTATCTTGTGTGATTGTATGTGTGTCTATATGAGTCGTGAAAAAAAGAGAATTCATTTAAGGGGAATGACAGCTCTCTTTGAGTGTCCTCCTCAAAAGTATTTGCCTACTGCTGGGTGTGATCCTGACTTTCAAATAGCCAAATATTGTCACATAGTATTTAGTATTTAGGACTGCCTCCATTTCCTGTGTCCTCCCAATCCATTTATTCCTAGTATAAAAAGATTGGGCTATATGTCCATGCTAGAATTTGGCTGTAAAATGGTATAACCTATGAGAATTCTTTTGGTCATCCTGAAAAGAAATAAGAGTGCCAAGTCCCTTCACTGAAAAACTTTGCTTGAAATGGTGGACAAGCAGACCTCATTCCTCATTGATGCTTTAGGTTTCTGAATTCTTTCCAAGCACTCCAGCTTATGAATAAAGTCTTTTTTTCTACTCCTAGTTATATGAATTGAAAGGTTAAGCTGAATTGTATCATTTTAAAAGATCCTTATCAGCAATAAAGATGAAGCTACCAGCTGCTTTGCTTTTCATCACACTCCACATTCCTGAAGTCCAAAATCCACTAGAGAAGGGATCTTAAGACTAAAGGCTGAAATTAAACCAAAATTTCAAGTTTTTCTCCCAGAACTTTTCTGGACATACTGTTTTAGAATCATCAGATCTGGATAAGCCTTTATCACCATTGGGGAATATGAGTCTGGGAGTGTTGCAGGTGAACTTTTCTGTAGGAGAGAGGACACACCAATTATCTTTATTTTGTACTAGAAAATTCCCATAAGACATATTACTGCTGAAGAATATTGATTTAAATTACCTGTCAACTTCTCAGGGAGGTTTGAGAGATAGAAACACGAAAGCAGTTCAACTATATTCCTTGTCTACTGCCATTGTCCAGAGAAGAGAGAATCCTTGATCATGCAATAATTGGTTCACCTTCCAACTATTTTGGTTTTCCCTACAAACACAAAGGCTCCCTTCATAATTTGGATCCCTACCTCTTTTCCCCTTATCCTTCTAAGGAGCACTTGTTTGTATTGGTACCATGTGCCTTCAAACTGCTGCCTTCCATACAGCTGCAGGTTTCCAGTGACCCAGTGATGGAAGAGGCTTGTTGGTATGCCCAGACGGAAAGTATTCATTCTGAATTCTGCCAACTTCTCCACAACCATAACCACAGAACTCCATTCTCTATAACCACCCAAACCAGCTGGCTGTTTCCCATTAAGGGAATGGAAATAAAGCGCCATCTGCTGCCTGCCTTTGTCATTACCACGTGGTTTACACTCTTTAGCCCTCGTGGGGTGGGGTGGGGTGGTTAGCCCACTGAAATTTTAGCCTCCCTGCAAAACAGCAAGGGTCTGTGAAATCACTGCTGTGTCAAGCTCAGCAGGTTTGCCTAGAAAACATTCTTAATATTTGCTGCTATCGAGAGGCCTATGGAAAAGCTCCTCTCATACAACTTCCTTGATCTGGATACAATTAGGAGTAAACCAGTCAAAAACCCTGGAGCAGCTGTTGCCCTACGATTATTCCCAACCAGCAAAAATCATTAGAGTGATAATTCAGTCATTAGACTTCTAGCCTTTGCACCATCAGAATGTGCAAATAGGGGTTAAGAAGCCCTCTATTCTCAGTAATGTAGCTTATTTAACTCATTTTTTAAATGTAGCTTAATTTTATTGGTTGCCTTGTGCGTGTATGCGCATACTTAAAAAATTTCAAAGCATTCAAGCCCCACTAATTTCTGCCATTGATGTTACATGAATTTCTTTCAAGGCCCCTGGGAAAAGAATTGTAACCTTTGATGTATGTGAGGAAGGGTATACTGATGCAGAGGAGTAGAAATTTTATAGCAAAGAGAGTGTTTCTATGAAATCTGATTTACCATGCTGTTCAGGAAGCCCAAATTGATGACACTTGAATGGTGAAGATCTAGAAGGATGGGAAAAGAATATTGCTGAGTTAAGGACTTTGCATTCAAAACAAAGTCATCTTGTTCCTGAGAAAGTCTTTAAATTTGTTATGTTGGGTACGCTGCTTGAGTTTTTATTCTAAGCTAGAGAAACTCAAACCTGAAGTCACGACACTTAGGTCTCTGGTTTCCCTGTGAAAAGGTAGTAAATCTCTAATAGGTTTTTCTCAGGGAATGTTAATAGCAGATCCTTCACTAAAGGCTTTTTTGGGAAGTCCAAATAATCTTTTGTTGGCAAAGTTGTGAAAATGCAGTTGGAACTCCATAGTCTCTGAAGTTTTATGATTCTGTTAATTGCAAATTATTTCAATGGAATGCCTAATTTATTATATTGAAAATTGAATAAGATAAGGGTCATATAGATTTTTCTGTTTTGTTTGGAACATTGTCATAAGGATTGATAAGATAGCTGCTGTGTTGTCCAGAGGATATGGGAAAAAGAAAGGATATGATAGGATGATCATGATGTATGGAGGGCTTACATTCAAGTGAATGATTTGCTATATTATCACCCATGCTCTGTAAATCTAATTCACTTGCTCTCATTCCAATTTTATACCAGGCAACATTTGACTATAAAATTCTGGGCAATTCCAGAGCAAGCCTATATAAATATTGATGGGAATAAAGAAGTTAGAAAAGGACCTGAGTTTTCTAGGTCTATGTAGATTCTTTAATATCTTTTTAAATAACAAGCTATTGATGCAACTGGGATCAATCTCATTCTTGTAAGATTAGCACTTCACTGATAAAACAAAAAGCGAAGTCCAGTCTGAATAAGCAATTAGGAATATTCATAAATAAGAATGGCTCAGAATTATGTGAGATTTATTTTTGAAACATAAATCATTCTGAAATAATAGGCCACAGAATTAATGTTTGGGACAAGAGAAAACTGAGAAGCTTAGGAAGAGAGAAAAAAGAAAAAAATGGCTCATAGTTATTTATGTCATTAAAATATAAGGGCACTTAGAATCCTACCTTCCTGCCCGCAACTGTCAGTGGACATTAGCAGGGCTGCCCTGAACTTAGATGAGTCACAGAGAATGAAGTATCCCATTTGCAGTTCACAGGTCTCCTCAGGCTCTCGCTTGCTTTGTAAATCCAGTAGTGACTGGTTAGTTCTTGGATTGGGAATGAATTCTCTTTTGCAGTACTAAAGGAAGAACCTGAACAAGTTCCTCAGGCAAGTGATAGACTCTCCTTTTGTTGGAGAACTTTACCATACTGCTGAATCTAAAACCTGACTGTCTGTATTCAGCCTCAGAAGGTGGCAATTCTTAAATTGAAGCCAAAAGGACTGTTATTTTGTTTTATTTTTAAACATAAGAATTATAATTTTTTAAAATAACTTTTTATTGATAGAACCCATGCCAGGGTAATTTTTTTAACAGCATTATCCCTTGCATTCACTTCTGTTCCGATTTTTCCCCTTCCTCCCTCCACCCCATTCTCTAGATGACAAGCAGTCCTTTACATGTTGAATACGTTACAGTATATCCTAGATACAATATATGTGTGCAGAGCTGAACAGTTTTCTTGTTGCACAGGGAGAATTGAATTCAGAAGGTAGAAATAACCTGGGAAGAAAAACAAAAATGCAAGCAGTTTATATTCATAAACATAAGAATTATAAACAGTATTCATCATGACTTCCACTTTACAAAGAAGGCTGGTTGACATTGGTGTTAGTGGAAATGGGTGTAAGAGACATTTGTGTCTGGAGCCAAAAGAATTTTTTTTGGAAATCTAACCCTCCACCTTAGTATGTGATTTTACCTTGAGATGCATATCACCTTTTTGCTTCAGCTTTCTCTCTAAAACCATTTCATAACTTCCTTCTGCTCTTTCCTTCCTTGAAACATATTCATCCTTTATAGGGATGTGTTATAATAAATAAGTTTAAAGTATTAACTGCTTCAATTGTACTGTTGAAAACTGTACAAGATTATGATTTCAGAACTTGTGATGCTATAAATTGGATAGATGGATGTTCTTACTGTATACCATTGTACTAAGTTCTGAAGATATGAATAAAGATAGATCTTTATTCTAGAATTACATTCCAATTGGGGAGTGTCACTTTGGAACACTTTAGGTCCAAAAGTTGGATGAAGAATCTGCCCAAAGGGGCCCAATACTATTAACAGACCTTGTCAAAGAACAATGGCAGACTTGATTTGGCCTCACAGTGGGAGGATGGGAGTAGCAAGGTGCTTGGAACTGTTCTAAAATAGTGATCCAAGAGAGGTCCTCACCAATTAGGAGGTAGGGTCCTTTAAGAGATGAAAGGGACTTTAGAGATCTTCTCTGTTCAACCCCCTCATTTTAGAAGATGAGGAAATAAGTCTGAAGGGAAGCCAGTTAGGAAACCTGGATTTAGAACCCAGTAGCAAGTAGTTAAAGAGTATTTGTTGTAATTTGAGATGAATTGAACTTATGTTCAATGTGGACAACTAGTGCTTTAAAGTAAGATTGAAGTCTTGACTTCCAGTCACTGGAGCTTCAGTTATTAATTGGTCAAATCTAAGTACAATTATCCATTCCTCTGGTTTGAGCATAACTTAACAGTGAGATATTATGACTAGAACATTCATTTAGTCCTGTTTTGGGTCTGGTGAAATGATGTAATCATTTTCATTCTCTGTGAAGTCAGATTGTTCTAGATCTTTGTAATCTCTAGATCTCCGATCTAAATTCAAATTCTAAGTTGGACATGTAATAATTTGTGACTATACAAATTAATTGTTCATCTTTCTGATATTCTCTTCATTGAAAAATGTAATACTTGTACTACTTCCCTTGCAGGGTCATTGTGAGAAAATCACTTTGCAAATCTTTAAAGCACTATATAAAGTTATTCTCCTGATATCTATTCCATTACCCTTTTATGACAACATTGTCTCACAGCACAGCTTTGAACTCTATTCTAGCAATTTCCTAAACATTGCTAATATTTAAAGCAAATGTTTTACTATTTTTGTAGTTTCCTAACCTTCCTTTCCCCCCACCCCTTAGTTCATTGTATTAAGTAACTGTTTAAATCATGCCTGATTTTTCAGTGCTCCCAGTTGTCAGATTTCACAGTTCATAAAACTCAAAAATGAATGGAAAGAAGAGATAAAGCAATGTAATGATCATGGAGAGTGACAATAATATATATAAAGAGCTGGAAATTATTAGTTGAGATCAGAAGTCCACCAAGCAAGTAGCCCTTGGTCTTGCTCAGCAGGGAAGTGACTTAAGCAAAATACCTTCCTGGCCCTCAGTATCTCCATCTGTAAAATGAGAGGGTTAGGTCCTGAAATCTCTGAGGTTCTCTACAGTTTTTGCTATTCCATGATTCTACAGGAGTGGGAAAAAGTGCAAGATGATCCCTTGAAAAGTAAGCAGAAATAGCCATCCTTCCTGACTTGTGAGGGCTAGGCAGGCTGGGGGAGTTCATAGGTAGGCTGACTCCCATTTGCTTGCTATGATTCTGCAAGCTTTTTTCATCTAAGTCAATAACAAATGATTTTTGGTCTTGGGTGCTTTAAGGAAATAATCTATGAGGATGGGAAGGGAAGCTAAAGGAGGACAGCTGCATAAACTCCCAGCAGAGTATTAATGAAATAGCTCAGTTGTCTCACTAGGAAAAAGACTCATTAAACTTTGAAGAGCCATAAGTCTTGTTCTTAGTTCCTTCTCTAGAATCTGGAAAAAACTATTTTGTTGGACCTCTATAGCCTCAGCTCCAGTTTCAAGAAAGATCTGAACATCATATTTGTGATTATTTTATTTAGAAGCAAACCAGGTTAATATGCCTCTTAGAAGGTTTTTTGTTTTGTTTTGCTTTGGTTTTTTTAAAGAGGGATTGAGTTTAAGTGGAATCTCAGCTATTTTCTATTGCATTTGCAGAAAACAGTAGCTTAAATAGAAAACTAAAGAATTATCAAATGAGAATTTGTGTTGAAGGATATACCTACACTCAGAATTATCAGAATGCTGTTGGATATGGCTTTGGAGCCTAGTTGAAAAACACCTGCAATACAGAAGGCGCTTAAAAAAAAAAAAAAAACACTCAAGACTTTCAGAGCTCTAATAGGTGGGCATTTTCTGGTTTCAAATCTAGCTCTTCCCACCAAGCTGCAACCTGATTTAATCCCAATGGTTATAAGATTAAAAAACTTGGCTTCTTTACATAGGTGTAGAACAAACATTCCAGGGTTGGCTGGCCAGGTATCCATAATATGTTCAACTTCTAGAAGCAATAGGTTATTACATTTCTTTAACAAAGAGGTTTTTAAAAATCCAATGACCTGGTCCCTTGGGAAAAGTAGCTGCTCTATCACACTTACACTGTTTTTAAAGCATCCCATCTCTAAAGATACTAACAATTTTTTGTTTGAATTGGCATATTTAGCAAATCTTGGCCATATTCCAAATGGATCATAAATTCAGCAAGTGTATGAATGGTGATCCTGTTTCTAACGTGTTATCTCCCAGAATAAGCAGCCATATAATAGGGTTCCACTTCTGCAATACCTAATAAGTCATATAGTTGTTAAGCATTCACAAGGATGCACACACAAAAATTGTGAAAAGGGAGAATAGAGAATGACAACTTAGAAAGTACCAAAAAATTCTACTCCCTTCCCCACTACTAATAAGCTACTGAAAATAAGCCCTCAGAAACAAAATCTATAACTGCAACCAAAAGGCCTCTCCTGAAAGGTCCAATGGACTGTGGGGGTTGCCTCTAAATGATATCCCAATCCAGACACCTGAACAAACAAGACTCAGAAATTCCCAGTCCTGTCTCTCAATTTGAAGCCACTGTTTCATCTTTTGAAGGTGAAGGCCAACGCCAATTGAGAAAATGTTAAATCAGTTGTATGAAATGGCCTGAACTCTGATGCAATATCCCCTTAATCTTGTTCCTCAAAGCTTTCTTATTGCTTACTGACCATTTGAATCACAGATGACATGCTCTCTTTCAAAGCCCAGCTTAAAAACAGCTTTCCCTGAAAGTTTCTCAGTAATCTTATCAAATGGCACTTTGTACTCTTTGTATCATTCTATTTGATATATTTATGACTGTTTTCTTTCTCTACTAAAAAGTAGAGTTACCATATAGTAAGTTCCATGGAATAAATGGACAAGTGTTGAGGTCTTTCTTACTGTGTGGAGAACAACTGGTACATGGTAGAAATGCAAGTAGTTCCTATTCAAGATAGTTCTTACCCTCAAGAGCTCACATTGTATTTTGGAGGAGTCAAACCATAAACCATGTTCAGTTTACGGGTAATGGAAAGGCCAAGTATAATTGTTCAGTTATATTTAAATTAATTATCCCATTTGGGGTTTTGGAAAAAATATTAGAGTAGTTTACTATTCAGCTCATTTTACAGATGAGGCAACTGAAGCAAACAGGGTTAAATGACTTGCTTAGGATCACACAACTAATGTCTGGAGCCAGATTTGAAGATTCTAGGCTCTGCACTATATTCATTATGTGTCATCTAGCTGCAGTAGTTACTTACAGGGAAAATAGTAGCCAGGTGGGAAGGACATTGAAGAATTTTAGTAGAGTGGATATTCTTTTACCTACCTACCAGAGAGGTCCTGAGATAATCTCTAATACAGGTAAGGAAATGAGGGTTGATCTCCAAGAATCACCCTGTTCCTGGTGAGAACTGGTCAGTTGGATGGAGAGTGATTTAAAAAAAAAAAAGTATCAGAATCGGTTCTAAGAAAAAGATGTTACAGAACTTCAAGAGGTTTCCTCTTTCCTTGAATCTACATCAGAAATATTGGTTTTAAAATGTGCCATGCAATAACTATAACTATAAAATTATCTGCTTTCTTTGTAAAGCACACTAAATAACCAAATTAATTTTTGCCTAGGTGTAGAAATACGTGTAAAGCAGAGTTTTAGATTAAGCTGATTTAGGTGTAGTTCAGGTGAAGGCAATAACAGAATTTAGCAAATTACTGACTAATTAGAAGCAGTTCAACAGAAAGGGGGTAGTGATCAAGAACAAATTTTTTTTTTTGACTTTAAAAATAGATTATTTATTTGCAAATTTGCAAATTTTATAGAACTAACAAGAATGACTAACACATTGAATGATGGAATCATGGTTCCAAAAGCTCAACAAATCTTCAGGATGAATCAAATAAGATATCAGGATATATTTTGTTGTTCATTCATGTCCTCATTTGGGTTTTTCTTGGCAAAGATACTAGAATGATTTGCATTTCTTTCTTTCTTTTTTTTTCTTATTTTTTTAAAAAACTTTTTATTGACAGAACCCATGCCAGAGTAAATTTTTACAGTATTATCCCTTGCACTCACTTCTGTTCCGATTTTTCCCCTCCCTCCCTCTATCCCCTCCCCCAGATGGCAAGCAGTCCTTTATATGTTAAATAGGTTACAGTATATTCTAGATACAATATATGTGTGCAGAACTGAACAGTTCTCTTGTTGCACAGGGAGAATTGGATTCAGAAGGTATAAATAACCTGAGAAGAAAAACAGAAATGCAAGCAGTTTATATTCATTTTCCAGTGTTCTTTCGGTTAAGAACAATTTTCAACCTTTTGTGTGTTGTAGACATCTTTGGCAGTGTGGTAAAGCCTGTGAATCTCTCAGAATAGTAATTTGATATACCTAAGCAAAATATAAGGAAATTTTTTAAGAAGAATTTTTTAAAAAAGAAAATTATGTGCCAAAGGATAGGAGGTGGGAAGCTTCATGGACATACACAATAGGTAACTTTGGCTATAAAGAATAGTAGGAGTCAACCTCATGCCTTAGCAGATTGCAAGTTCATTGTCAGCAGTATAGTTATGGTTGTTTTAAAAAGCTAATACAGTACTGGAGCATACAAAAGCTAGTAAAACATTTTTATGCAGTTTACCATGCTGGTTCTTTCTAGTTAGGGAATTCTGTGCAATTTACACCTACACATTCTTAGATTAGTTGGAAGAAATCAAGTCCAAGAAAAAAAAAAGCATGAAATGAGATCCATGAGTGAAGGTTTGAAGAACTGGTATTGAGGGATAACAATTAGTTATTAGATAACATTAGTAAAATAATGACCAATTCTGTTTTTCTCATAAGGAGAAAAAAGAAAGTCATCTGTAGCTTTAAAAGACAGGAAATGGTGTTCTGTTGTTCCTAGGAAATGTATGAGTAAATGTGTAGAGAATATATAGAGAGAAATGTATTTTAAAGGCTGGAGTTTTATTCTGTGGTTGTATGTTTAGTCTTTGATATGAATATAGTCTTTTGGTTAAATTGACAGGATGAATGTATGTTTGTGTGAAAGATGTATTTCTCAGGATATTTTATGGTCTTTGTAAGACCAGAAGTTGGAGTTGGAAGTTTTTTTTGTCTCCCATAGCACAAGGACTTTGCTTTATGACTCATAGGTAGTTTTCTTCTATAAAATGAGAATGAAATCACTGTTCTCCTGCTCAAATTTAAAATTTCTGATGCTGGAAAAGATTAGAAATAATCTAGTCCGTTTTTCAATTTGCAGGTAAAAAAAACCTGAGTACTTATAGCTACATAGGTGTTAAGCATCAAAGCCAAGATTCAAATACCAGCCTTCTGACTGAACTCTAGTATTCTTTCTGCTGAACTGTCTTGATACAACAAATAGCAGACATTCTGGAATAGTAGGAATCTTGAAATCAGAGATTCAGCAATAGGTCTCTGTAACCAGACCAGTGTATTCCCACAATTGTTGGTCCTTCTTGAAGAGAGGGCAATGGTGATGGCAGAATGCGGGTGATGTCTTAGCTTGCTAGTAAATGGGGATTTAGTGAAACAGTTTCACTCAAAGTCATCAGAGTCCAGTGACGATGCATTTGTCAAGGTGGCTGGCTATGGCCCCCTCACAATATAGTATTTTCCACTGTGCTAAGTAGGCAACCATTGCTTTTGAGGCCTCTCCTCAAAAAAAGTGTCAAAAAGAGTTTATATTGATCACAAAGTGTCTGGTTGTGCTGAGGAGGTCTCATCCAATAGCCAAGAAAGCCTTCTGCTCTGATGCTAAAAGTAAGTGTCCACTGGGAGCATGTAGATAAAGCATTTATGGGCCAGGAATGTACCATCTTTTCTACAGAGATTTTGTTTTCTTTGTGGTTTCCCAGAAAGATTCCAGGTCAATCTAGGGTACTTAGGAAAGGCTCCTCCTAACAGAGCCTTTAGGCCAAGTCAGTGAGCATGCACACAGGACTGGCTTTTCCAAAGCTTCATGACAGTATTAAAACTAGCAAGTACAGAGAACAGATCCTACTCTGTAAATGAGATAGTTTTCCAAGGGGTAGAATCTAATAAGAAACTCCCTGTGGGTGTCACAAATGATTCAAGATGCTAAAGATACGAAGTTTTGTCTTGAAGCTGAAATCCAAAAGAACCAAAGACATGCTTTTCATGAAGAGAATGAGATTGTCTAACCTCAGTACCTACTTCACCATCTTGAGGTCTAAGGATGGCAGATGTGTTGAGTGTTATATGAAGAATTATTCAGTGTGGCATCAGAGTGACAAGGAGCTATCCTTCAATACTGTTCACCTCAGCTTTGTATCTGTTATTTGCCTCTACTCAACACATCACTGAGCTTTGGTGCCTAGACATGAAGTCCAGGATAGCTCTGGAGACACCCCCCCCTCCAGATCCTGGGAGCCAATATGGAGTTTTCTGGTGTTGTAAGTAGTTTCAGGTTATAAGCCTTTCCAGGGCTTAGGAAGCCAAAGCTAGAGCTAGAGCTGTCTTAAAGCTTAAGTACAACAAGCTACTGAATGACCAGTTAGAACTCAACTAACAGACTTAAGGATGAACAATCCCATTTAATATCTTGGATCTGAAATTAATTCAGAATGCCAAAGGTCTATTCATAGGGTGGTTTTTCTCTTGTATATATTTCCCAAAGGGGACAGGATCAGAGTTTTTTTTTTTTTTTAAATAACTTTTTATTGATAGAACCCATGCCAGGGTAATTTTTTACAGCATTATTCCTTGCACTCACTTCTGTTCCCATTTTTCCCCTCCCTCCCTTCCTCCCTCCCTTCCCCCAGATGGCAAGCAGACCTTTACATGTTGAATAGGTTACAGTATATCCTAGATACAATATATGTGTGCAGAACCGAACAGTTTTCTTGTTGCACAGGGAGAATTGAATTCAGAAGGTATAAATAACCCGGGAAGAAAAACAAAAATGCAAGCAGTTTATATTCATTTTCCAGTGTTCTTTCTTTGGGTGTAGCTGCTGCTGTCCATCTTTGATCAATTGAAACTGAATTAGCTCTCTTTATCGAAGAGAACCACTTCCATCAGAATACATCCTCAAACAGTATCGTTGTTGAGGTATATAATGATCTCCTGGTTCTGCTCATTTCAGTTAGCATCAGTTCATGTAAGTCTCGCCAGTCCTCTCTGTATTCATCCCGCTGGTCATTCCTTACAGAACAGTAATATTCCATAACGTTCATATACCACAATGGGCATCCATTCATTTTCCAGCTTCTAGCAGGATCAGAGTTAATTGTATGGCCCCTTAATTTTCTAATGTTAGATTCTATACACAGGATTTTGGAATACTGAGACATTTCTATCTCAGAAATCTTTTCCTTAGGCACAGTAAACTGTGAATTCCTTTTCATTTCTTGAAAACACATTTTACTCGAATCATGAGGATCCACTGGTATAGAAGGTGAGCAGAGAAATCTTTCTGCAGAAATTAATTCTTTAACTTTCCTACTCAAGTCCAAGTTGCTAGACTTCTAACAACTTTAACAATGCCTGCCTTGTCCATGAGCAATTGAAGATGATTTCAGAACACCTGTCATTTGGAGAAGGGTGATCCCTGAACCTGGCACATTTTAAAGAAATGAGAGTGAAATGGAATTTTCCCTCCTGACTTTATTTTCCATAATTATAATTAATCTGTCATCAGTGATTTGTCTATGCTGAAACTTGGAATACTGCTATTTCTTAAATATTATTATACTTCAAGCTTAATTTAAACTGAATGAATATCCCAATTCCACATATTTGTCTTCTTCATAGACTCACTAATTGCATGGGCTGAAGGGAAAAGACAATACATCCCTCTTTGTTCTTTACTAAAACTATCTTAGATTCTGTCTAGCTTTTTAGGGCAAAACTTCAAAAGCAAATTCTGGGAATGATGGCCTACCATCTTGCAGTTCTGAATTTCCCTGGCCTTATAATCTGTAGTAATATTTTTGGTTTTTGTTTTAGTCCTTTTCAGTTAGGTACCCAGAGAAAGGAGTGAGTGGGTGGGAGTGGTGATTTAGTCCCATTATAAAAAAGACAGTTCCTTGATACCCTGGTTTAAAGGGGATCTTACTGCTGTCAATGCCTTTTCCATTTTTCCTAGAGAAGCTGCTTTTGTCTCTTTTTGATTTCACAAGCAATAGGCTTTCTCAAGGGAGGGTGGAGTAGGGGAATGAATGTGGGGGTGGGGAAGAAAATACTGCACACCTTAATAAGTATCTTAAGTGTTGAACTGATATTTGCGCCCAGACAGAACAGACTCCTTTTCCACTGTCCCAGTAAAATCCTGGACTGAATTGCAGTACTTGCAATGGAAGCTGAAGAGAACACTAACCTGTTTAGGTTTTTTCCCCTCTGGAATAGAACTAGAATTACTTCTCCCTGCATGCTCACGATCTCCCCACCCCCAAAGGCCAACTGATTTCCTTCAATAAAGGTGCATTTTCCAAAAGAAGGCATATCTGAGACTTGCCTATCCTCCGTAAACTGCCATGGCCTCACAAAAGGGGGACCACAGGAAGGGTGGAGGCTTTTCTCCCTAGAGCCCAGCTGCTAATCTAATAATGTCAGGTTTGCTCCAGATAAATATTAATAACCCCGGTGACAAAGTAAATTTGGAAGAATCTAATTAAAGGGATGTTGTGCGAGTTGGCAGCCTCTCTAAGTAATCGCTTCTCAATGAAAATAAGAGCAGCAGAAATTCGAAGGGAAAGCACTTAGGTCCCTTTTGCTAGGCCAACCTGAAAAATGAAACTTCCTGGGCTTCAGCACCATTGGTGAGACTGTAGGGGCTGCCTTTCACCCAGTGCACTTAACAGGGGGCTCAGAATTTTCTCTCTAGGGTAGCCTTCAGCCCCCTGCACAGGGAATTATTTTAGCTAATCCTACTCATTAAAAACCTCTCACAAGGTCTTATGCCCTAAGTTCCGTGGGCTGTCTCCCGCCCCCACCTTCGCCCCCCCACTCTGCCTCACCTCCACCCCCATGCACATACATACACAAAAGGAGGTGCCAGTTTAGCAGAAGTCACTTCTGGAATTCTTTCTGTCCACCTTCAACAATCCCTCCCCCTCTTCCCCATCTCTTTCACACACACAGAGTGTCTCTGTGTCCTCAAATTCTCTTCCTGGATCTGTGGGGACCCGGGAAGCCCTTAGAAAGATAATTTGGGTTGAGAGACTCCAAATGTGGCTCTCTGGTAAACAACACAATTTCCAACCAGCAAAGAATTTGACTGGCTAGTACAGCTATTTCATAAGTTCTGTTTGCTTATCTTGGGCAAAGTCCCTCTTTCCGGTGCAAGGGTTAGAATTGGTTATTCTGGAAGCTTAAGAAAAAGAAGTGCTGCTTATTCTAGAAACCTAAAAGAAATCTTGCTCATGTGAGGGATTTTTCGTTGGGAATTTTACTCTTATACATACATACAAACACACACACACACACACACACACACACACACTCACTCTCCAATCACTTCCAGTCACTGTCAGAGTATCATTTATTTTGCTTCTTTGCTTGAATTAATAACAGTGTTTTGATTTAATCTTCTTAGTTTAGCAATGCTTGAGCTGGAGTGGGGGAGGGGAGGTTGGGCTAGAGATGAGCCCATAGGAGAAAGAAAATGTGACCATTTTCAGTCACTAAGCAGGAATGGCAGCCTAGGCTGATACTAGTGCATGGTTGAATCTCCCCATTCTTCTCTCCCAGTTAGTACTGTTACCAATGTCCCTGCTTTCGTGTCCTGGCTGCTTAAATTGTCTCTGCTTCTTAGTCCATTTTGCCAGTGAGTTTCTCTTGTTCTTTTAATTAGGTAGTGTCATCTGCTTCCTCTTCACCACTTCTCTTCTTTAGACTGTTTCCAAGAAAATGCTTAAAGGTGGAAGAAGGGGTGTCATAGATGGAAAATGTGATAATTAGGGGACATCTTAAGGAATTCAGCTACTCTGAGGATAATAGGAGGAAGAACCTGATGTTACTATAGGAAGTTTGATAGGGAGAAGAAGGTTATCAGGGATAGATATAAGGAATGGCATTTTGGTTTTAGCTGTGGACTAGAACCCCAGCAGGATTCTGAATATCATCTTGCAGTGGGATCATGTTTTTATCCTTGTATTCTGAAGCTACAATACAATGGTCCAGACTTGTGATTTCCCTAATGTAGGCAACTCCCAGGTGCAGTTTGGCAAGTCAGCAGCTCATTTGTAATTTAGAGAATTGCCTAGAGCACTGAGGTTGTGACTTGAGCAGTATTGCAGCCAGTATGTGACAATGGTAACTTGAAACCTTGTCTTTTTGGCCTCAGGTACAGATTCACTATATTTTTTTTATTTTTTAATTTTTTAACTAGATCACAAGAAATCTACTTTGATTAGTTCTTTCATTATTATGGATGGTCTTGCATTGATATTTTTCATCTCAATCAGTAACCACTTATTAAATATATGGTGTATGCTAGGATTTGCTAAGCCTAATAAAGGCAAAAAAAAAGACAGTCCCTATTTCAAGGAGCTCTCTGTCTAATAGGTACAATGACACACAAACAACTGTGGATAAACAAGCTATAGAAAGGATAAAATGGATATGATGGATCAACAAGAAGGCGTAAGAATTAAGTGGGATCAGGGAAAGGCTTCCTTTTTTTTTTTTTTTTTTTTTTTTTTTAAGAATCTAGATTTTAGCTAGGACTTAAATGAAGCAAGAAAAACCAGGAAGTGGTGATAAAGACAAGAGTGTTTCAGGCGTGGGGTGCAGCCAGCAAAAATTCCCAAATTCCCAGAAGACAGACTATTTTGTGCAAGGAACAGCAAAGGGGACAATGTCATTGGATGATAGAGTATGTGTGTTAGGGAGTGGAGAGTAAAATGTAAGACAGTTGGAAAGGTAGAAAGATGCCAGGAGAGGAATGGCTTTTGAACAACAGCATTTCCCATTTGATCCCAGAAGTAATAGGAACCAGTGGAAGGAGGGAAGCAGTATTTGTGGTGGTAGCAGCATGGTCATACATGTTGAAAAACATGGAAACAGAAATTGAGTACATGGCAGATGCACCTTTAAATTAAATTAAAATAGTGCAAATTCATACAGTTCTATGGAAGAGTGAGCATAGTAAGTTGCACAGAATCAAAGTCTTTTATTTAGCATCAGAAGACCAAATGATACCTAAAAGGAATCTAGTATAGATAACATATAACATACCCAACTAGATTTGAATTGATTAGGCAGAAAAGGTGTCTTCCTAACAAATAATGATATTTTCTAAAATCCTTAAAGACCATGAGTTTCAAGCTACTAATTAAGTGACCTAGTCTCTCCAAGCCTTAATTAAAACTTTTCCTTAAAAGTGGTGGTAATACTTATGTGAAGGCAAGTTTTAAACCAACTAGATTTCTAGGTATCCTTTCCACCTTTAGAATTCATGTTCCTAGAAAAGTCAGGGTCCTATCTATCTCTCTCTTTCATTTTCTACCTTATTATTGTTATTTAGTCTTTTTGTAACCCTATTTGGGGTTTGCTTGACAAAGATAATGGAGTGGCTTGCCATTTCCTTCTCTAGCTCATTTTACAGATAAAGAAACTGGGGCAAGCCAGGATTAAGTGACTTGCTCAGAATCATACAGTTTTGAAGTCAAGAAGACTCATCTTTCTGGTTTTAGACACTATTCACCCCAATATGCAAATGGGAAATTAGAGAGGGAAGCATATAGACAGACCACCCAGCTGCCAAATACCTCCCCCACAACTCACACTTACATATTAGGTCCTTCAGAGAATGACTCTCAGAGTACTATTCCTAAAATTAAAGAGGCAAAATCCACAAGCCCCAACCAATATATTTATCTTTAATAGCCAAAAGGCACAGTTCACTAAAAGCAAAAGGCATTTACTGAAATTGCATACTAAGAAAAGTAGTTACAAAAACCTTCCCCAAATCTGAGGTGCACTGGGAAGATTGGGTATCTACAAAGAGTCCACTAATACAAAAACAATATCCATAGGAAATGCACCTCAGGACATGATAGGGCCAGGTTTCTTTTATTTTATTTTTTTAAATGTCTTCACATGCTAGCTACTCCCTCGATTGCAGAATATTTGCTGTGCAGGTCACTCAGGCTTCCTGGACCTGCTCCTCCCTGCAGCCAGATGCAGAGCTTGCTCTCTGCCAGACATAGTTTCTCTAACATGACTAACTCTGCTGCAAGAAAACATTGTTAGTGGGACAGAAGAGGAACTAAAGCTCTCCTTCCCTACCTTGCTCTCTGGAAGAGGCAACAATGAAAAAGCAATGAGTCAATTGCCTTTCAGGAACTGGATTCTTGATTCTTTGGTTATCTCTCATGTTGAGTGTCAAATATAACTCTCAGGACTGATCAGAAAAGCTGACTAGCTCATTTTTAAAAGACCACCATGACAGAAACAGCTACACCCAAAGAAAGAACACTGGGAAACGAATATGAACTATTTGCATTTTTGTTTTTCTTCCCGGATTATTTTTACCTTCTGAATCCAATTCTCCCTGTGCAACAAGAGAACTGTTCGGTTCTGCAAATATTTATTGTATCTAGGATATACTGCAACATATCTAACATATATAGGACTGCTTGCCATCTACAGGAGGGGGTGGAGGGAGGGAGGGAGGGAAAAAATCGGAACAGAAGCGAGTGCAAGGGATAATGTAAAAAAATTACCCTGGCATGGATTCTGTCAATATAAAGTTATTATTAAATAAAATAAAATAAAGAACTACCAAAAAAAAAAGACCACCATGATTGTGGCAGATGCTTCATGTTAATGGGGGAGTCCATCAAGTTGATGGGGAAACATTCTTATTTCCTAAAAGGGCTATTTCTCACCCTTTATAGTCTTTGAATAAACCAGGTATTGCAGTGGGTAAAGTACCAGACCTGGAGTCAGGAAGACTCATCTTCCTGAGTTCAAATCAGACATTTACTGGGGTGTAATCCTGGACAAGTCACTTAACCCTGTTTGCCTCATTTTCCTTATCTGTAAAGTGAGCTGAAGGAGGAAATGGAAAACCACTACAATTTGAAGAAAATACCAGATACAACTTAATGATGAACAATAAGTCAGAAATGTTTTACACCTACATGAAGTGCAAAATCATCCATTTAGAATCTGAGGATATTTTTTATAACATGCAAATGTAAGGATTTCAGGTCTGAAAGAGACAAAGCTTTTATACCTCATTGTCTATTTTACCTGTTCTTTACAAGCTAAAATCTCATCAAGTGGTGGGGGGGGAAGGTGGAAAAGAACTCAGTAGATCTCCTAAGGTGCTTTCTGCTCAATACACACTCCCTCCCAAACACTTGGCTGTCTATTGTGGATACATATAGTTGTATGTCATATGCAAACAAATATAAATTCATATAAGGAGAACAGTCTTGACAGAACATGGTAAAGGAGTAGTCAGTGCAAGATGAGGTTTAAAAGGGAAAGATTTCTGGAGATCCAGTTCTGATTTAGGTTTTAGAGATGTGAAAGTACAATTATCTTTTCCATATAAAGACTTTCCTTATCATGAGTTTAGTATATCTCAGGTTGACATAAAAAATTAAATGGGAATTATTGGGGAAGGGGAGGAAGAGTGTTGTGGAAGCCACAGATGACACTTGAAGACCAGCAGATAATACAGAAAAAGTATAGAAACTCAGATGCATAAAATATAAAAAAGTATCAACATATTTCATCTTTTGAAACCATAATAATTCTCTATGAAACCATAACTTCTCTAATACAAAGGGAAGGTCAAAAAATTTTACTTGTATTTTCCAAATTCTGGGGGCACCAACCCCTAACTCAAGAAATGTGGAAGGGATATAACGAAAGATCCATGGAATGGTAGAGAGATTACATTTCCCTGTATGTAAAATGTAAGTTGTCAGTTTTCTGATCTTGGCTAAGGAATATTTTAATTGATCCAGATGACCCTCACTAGTAGGTCTCATAAACGTTTGCTTCCTGGTCTGGTGTGATGTACAGGTCCCTACCCGCTCCTAGCTACCCAATTCCCTGAAGCTGGTGCAATATCTTTCTGATCTTACCACACAGCAAGGAATTACCCTGGGATCTCACAGGCAACATGAAATCAGAAAACAGCTTTTTCTTAGGAGAGAAAAGCATCTAATGGCTTCTACAGGGACCTCCTGTTTGTATACTAGAGGGAGAACTTGGGCAAGGGGGAGGGACCCAGGAAGGCAGAAAAACCCTGCACAGAAAGCAATAGCCTAAGAAGATGAAGCTTACTCAGATCTTTGTTGAAGAGGCCAGTCACAGTTAAAGTCCTGGATACCTAATGGTGCTCCAAATACCCAGAGCCTAATAAAGGAGTGTGTGAAGACCCTGGATTGAAATGTGACTACATAAGAGAAATCAGGAAGCCAGCCTGAAAGAAATGTAACCAAAGCCAGCTTCCTTTTTAATTGTATTTAATTTTAAATGTAATTTAATTGTATTCTTTCTTGCATTACTCACTTAGCAGAAGGAGAAGTAGGGCTGAAGGAAGCTTGGGAAAGTTAATGGGCAGCGTGACGAGTTCCGTACTGCCTGAAGCCTTTTTCTGAGCGCTAGTTGAAGAAGTCAAAGGGAAAACAAGGTACCTGATCTCTGGCAACTTACAATCCATTTGTGTAAGAGAAGAGCAGGGAACAGTTGGGAAAGAGTACATTTGATGGACAAGATTGCACGAGTTTCTTACTTGCCAGTAGGGTGATGATTCGGCCTGGTTCCTCAAGAATTCCCAGGTTTCCTTCTTGATTTGAAAGTAATGAAGTGCTGGGAAATATAATGAAGTGGTGGGGAGAAGGGAGGGAATTGATACAGGAATGTTTCTACATGATGATGCAATGGAAAAGAGAAGGTGCAGTGAAGGTGATGCAAGGAGGCTTCCCCCCTTGGCTCATGGTGATGTGCAGACTTACTGGCAGCTCATTGCTGTCCCTAGCTCCAGCAGTCTCTTGCTAGGTCATAAGAGGAAACGGCATTTTCCCAGCGGCTTGGGGAAATGACAGCAGGTGTGTGTCAGGGCCTCATATTGCCATGTGTATTTACACACTTCTCTTGTGGCTGGTGAGAAAAGGTAGAACTGGGAGCTGGGTGAGATTGCTCTTAGGACACCTGGCTGGTCGGGGAAAAGGAAAGTGGGAGAAGGACATGTTGCTAACACCAACTGATGCAAGCACTGTGCTAATAACTTTAAGGCAGTCTGGTGAAGGGCTCAGGGACTGAACCTCTCTGTGGGAAAGTCCTAATAGCTGGCCAAACTCAGTGAATACATTGGGCTTGGAGTGAGAAGAAAGGGGAGGAATTTGTACAGACATTCAATGTTTTCTATTGTTAATATTTCCCATTGCCCAGTGTATCCTCAGAGTAATATTGGGAAATGCATAAAAATAAAATATGTAGAATCACAAAGGAAACCATATTGAAATGCAGTTAACCAAAAAACTTTAATTCACAGATCCCCTGAAATCTATCTACAGATCCCTGCTATACGTAGTACTTAGAAAATAGTTATTACTATTATGTATCCTTATTAGGATACAATAAGAATACAACAATACAAGTTGTCTCATGATTATCAAAGAGCAATATTCTGTGGATCAGCTCACGTTTCCATTGAGCACAATTCAAAACAGTAAAAAACTTGAAATAAAAGTTGGATATGCTCTTGGTCCTTACTTCTCATGTTGGATTATGGAATAGATAGCGATAAGGAAGTGTTTTAAGAGTTCCCCAAGTGGTTCCAAGTGATATATGTTAGTGATGATCCCCTGCCATCACCAACCCACACACAGACTCCATGGGGACACTGTAGTGAAAGAGGTCTGGCCTTAGAGCTAGAAGACCTGGGATCAAGTGTCCATCTCTGACACTAGCAGTGTGATTTTAGGAAAATCATTTAACTTCTTTGAGCCTTAGTATCCTTATTTGTAAAATGGAAGTTCTTGTACTTCCTATCCCTACCAATAGGATTATTTTGAGGAAAGCAATTTATTAATATTTAAGTATTAGAAGAATTGAGCCATTATTTTCATTAAATCCAATATAACAGGTAATAAGCAATGAGTACATTTAAAAAACACTCCATATTAGGAAATAGGAATTCATTCAGTAATGTGTGCCTCTTCATGACCCATGGGCCATATCATACCTTCTAATCCTCCACTATCTCCTGAAATTTGTGTTATGTTCGTGTTCACTGTTTCATGATACTATCTATCCATTGCAACCTTTTCTTTTTGAACTTCAAGGTCTTTTCCAATGTTTTCTCATGTGACCAAAGTATTTAAGTTTCAGCTTTAGCATTTGACCTTCCAGTGAATTAACTTATTTAAGTCTAAGGGATTTTCAGCTTTCTCAACAGTGAAAATGAATAGTCTCTGATGTTCTGTTGTAGACAAACTGGAACTTGGGAAACATCTTAGCTTAAAAAGTCCAAAGTCCCTCATTTCATTCAGAGCCATCACCATTATTATTCTGACCTATGTCTTGTCATTGGATTCTGATGACTTTGGAGGAGACAGTGGGGCTAATAACTTTCCACAGTCCTGCCTCAGTTAAATCCAACTCACTTGCAAGTCAAGATATCACCCTCTTTATATCATTGATCTTCTTTGAGAATGAAGAACCAACAAACCAGGGGAATACAATATGTAACTTTTTAAATTAAATAAAAAATATGTGCATGATATTTGGAGGAGGGGATTTAAACTAACAAAGGAATTAGAAGATAGGACCTGAGCCTTGAAGAAAATAAGTCTTCTGAAAGGCAGAAGTGAAGAGAGATTTCATTGTAGAAAGGAGAGACAGTCTGAAAGTTTAGAAAGGAGGCTAAGTATGGAAAAGAACTCCTAAATATATTAGAAAATAACTGCTATAAGGTGGAATACAATACTAATAGACTGATGAACCCTAACCAGCACGAATTGTATGCTGTTCTTTTATAAGAGTTAATAGTCTACCATGGGACTTTTGACCCAATGCCTTGAAACAACATGATAACCAGTGTAGGGGGAAAATTACTAAGAATGAATGAGTGTTTGACTTTGGCAAAGGTGCTAAGCAACTGTAGCATCTGGGAACTGAGGAATAGCCAAATATAAATAGTGGTTTTTCTCTGGTGAATATAGGACATGTTTTGGATCCAGTCCAGAAAGTGAACTTCTGGCTGTCATTTTATCATTATTATTTAAAATATTCAACTCTGGCAGGGTCCTTGAGGATCATCTACCCTGAACCTTTATTTTTATAGATGAGAGAGATTGCTTGCCCAAAGCCACACAGCCAATTAGCAGCAGAGCCAGGACTAAAATTCAGGGCTCTTGAGTTCCAATAATGTGTTTCTGCCAATACCCTATCTTGTTTTAGGGTGAAAGATTTGATCTCTGACTATAGAATAGAGCAAAGCTAACTGATACCTGAAGGTATCTAGCTCACAACCTTGGCCTTATCAATATAGCACAGAATACATGTGTGCACATGTGATGACCACGTATTTTAAAATCAGCTGGAGTCAGGAATTCAGGTTAGGGGAAAATTGTTGATCTTTATTCTTAGTGGAGGTGAAGAAGGATTGAAGGAAGGGGAATCAGAGGTGAAGATGGGGTCACGATAGCAATGTGAGCAGCTGTGTCAAGAAGCCAGCCAGCAGTCTCTTTCCGCCCCCCTCTCTCAGCCCCTCTGCCCCCACCCACCAAAATCGTCATTTCCTACACAACACATCAGGACTTGCACAAAGAGTGGGGGGGGGGCATTCTTTCTCCAAGCAGATTAATAATGAGGACGGTCCGATTACTATTTAGCCTCACATGCTTGGGACCTCAGTGCATCAACCCAAGCTTCAACCCAGTACATGCCCGCACACACACAATACACGAATGAAGCTAGTTTTTTCCCAGTTCCTTGAAATCTGTTCTCCACATTTGAACTGAGTTTAAAAAAAAAAAAAAAAGAACTGGTTACATCTTTCCTGTCGGTTCTTCCAGCCCAATCTTGGGTCCCAGAGAAAATTCTATAATCCTTAAAAACTAAAGGAATTTTTTAGAATGGTGGCAACTTCATCAGAGCAGGGAGCTTGAGCTAAACAACTAAAGAGCCCACTCCCACCTTTTTCCTTTTGTAGGGAAAAAAAAGAGCCCAGAGAGGTCCTCTGATACCTAATGCAGCATTTTCTATCCTTTTCATTTAAAAATACCTATTAAGTACTTCATATGTGTGGTGTCATGGACAACACCAGGCATACAAAAACTTAAAAAAGAATGAGAATCTCTAATCCCAAGGAATTTGCACTGTATTGGGGGAAAACGATATGTACACAGATAATTAGATACAAAGTAATTTCTCAGGGGAGAGACTAGTAACTGGAAATGTTAGTTTGGGCTTTCTATAGGAGATGGCCAATTGAGTTAAGTTTTTAAGGAAACAGAGGTAAAGAGAAGGTATGAAAGACAGGAGATGGAAAATCATAGATGGGAAAAAATGAATAATAATTGGGCTGGAATATGGGAGGATAGTGCTGTGCATTAATTTTGGAAAGGTAAGCAAGGAACCAGATTATGAAAGGTTTTAGAAGTCAAACAGGAGGTTATGTATTTTATCCTGGAGGCAAGAGGGAACCATTGGAGTTTCTTGATCCAAGTTGTGACATGATTATATCTGTGCTTAAAGCACATTTCTTTGACAGCTATTTGGAAAGTGGATTGAGTAGAGACTGACTAGAGCCAAGGAGAACTAGGAAGTTATTGCAATGGTACAAGTATAAGGAGGACCTGAGTTAGGGTGGTGATCATTTGATTGGGGAGAAAAGGATGGATTTGAGATGTATGTGGTGGTAGTAGAATTTACAAGGCTTAGAAACTGATTAGAAATTTGGGTTGAAACAGGATTTGCAAAGGTGAATGTGGAAAACTATCTTTGCATGTATTTTTTTAAAATACTATTTTTAAAAATCAGTATTACACTATTAAAATACTGATGAGTAATTGGTCATGAACATGCAATGTCGATATTGGAGCATTCTTATAGAAATGGCTATGAATACAGTTTTATTGGGATCTGTTAACTTAATGAGGAAAAAAATAAAACCAAATCATTATTGAAGAAAAAAGAAATTGGAGTTGAAGAGAAAATGTCCAAGGAAAGGACTATACTATATGTGTGCATAGAGAGAGGCATTTGGGAATGCTAGTCTCACTTGGGGTCCAACAAAAGGGCTGTTTTACAATTCTAAAGAAAGAAATGGAAGAAGGAAAGAAAGAAAAAAGAAAAATTCAATTTGAGGGAGAGAGAAAAGTCAAGGATGATCCAGATAGCAAATTTAGATGACTGGAAGGATGGTAGTTCTCTCATTAGAAATAGAGAGGAAAAAGACAGGGATTGGAGAAAAATATAATGAATTTTGTTTTACTTGTAGTATCCATTGGATTCAGTCTTTTTTTTTTTCAGTCACGTCCAACTCTTCATGACTCTATTGGGGTTATCTTGACAATGATAGTGGATTGATTTGCCATTTATTTTCTTCTCCAACTCATTTTACAGATGAGGAGATTGGGGCAAAAAGAGTAAAATGACTTGCCCAGGATCACACAGCTAATAGGTCTTAAGCCAAATTTGAACTCAGAAAGATAAATCTTCCTGACTCCAGGCCTGGACTCTGTACCCAGTACCACCCAAATGTCCAGACATCCACTTAAAGATAGCTAATACGAGGTTGCTTATTTGGGACTAGAACTCAGGAGAAAAAATGAAGTATTTGAATCTGGGAATCATCTTCATAGAGATTACTACACTATGCTGCCTCTAGTTCATTATTTTGGCCAGTCTGAGCCTCTATGTCTAAGGCAGGAATTTGTAAATGCACCCTGTGAGACTGCCAAGGACATAGAGTCAAACTTTAAAAGTTCATCATTTCCTAGGTCATTTGCAGGGCTTGCCTTTCACTTCTACTCAGCACACCGTTGTTTCTTTAAGGGGAAAGCTTCCCTAAGAGAACAATGCATTTGTTAAACTGGGGAGAGGGGGGTAGTATGATAGATTTAGAGAAACAGTACCTGGATTTGAATTTCAGCTTTGCCGTCTACTACTTGTCTGACTTGATCAAATGACAGTTTGCCTACAGCCCGGTTTTTTCATTTATTAAACAACAAGATTCGACTGGACTGGAAGTCCTAACTATTTTTGTATCATGGATACCTTTGGTAGTCTGGTAAAGTTCTAATGTTTTTGAATGCATAAATAAAAATACAGAAGATTATAAAGGAAACTAATTATATTGAAATACAATTATAAAGTAAAACACAACCAGGTTCATGAATCCCCTGATTAAGAATCCTTAGGGCAGAAGATCTTCAAAGTCTCTTTTAGCTTTGTACCTATGATCCTCTGTTCCCCCAAGACCTAGAAAGTAAGGGGAAGAATGTACTCTTTCTTTTTTTCTGGGAAACAGACTATGCAGATCCAGTGATCCAGCCTTCCAATGGTTAGCCCAGTATGCTTGGAACTGAAATGGGGTGCTAATCCTTCATTCCTTGGAACCCTGGGCAAACTTTTCTTCATCCAGATGGAAAATTGGTCATGAGATTGGAGCAGAAATATGTGCTGCAGGTTTGGCAGCAATGGCTTACTGGACTTCAAAACCATCTCAAAAAGGGAACTACAAAAAATGAAAATAGTGGCCCTGTAAAAATACTGTTGGTAGAATTGTGAATTAATTTAACCAGTCTGGAAAGGAATTTGGAATGCCGGAAAGGTCAATAAAGTTCATCCCTTTTTACCCATCAAGCTTACTAGTAGGTTCAAGAGGCCAAAGACAGAGAAGTTAGAGGCATAAATATATATATGAATATTGATATGGTTGTGGAAATTTGAAGCAGTCCTTTTTGTAGTATCAAAGGAATTGGAGCAAAGTTCAGATGGATGAATAAATTATGGCAAATGAACGAATGAAATGTTATGTCATAAAAACAATATTGAGAAGAATGAGTGGATTTTCTTTTTCTTTTTTCTTTTTTAATAATTTTTTATTGATAGAACGCATGCCAGGGTAATTTTTACAACATTATCCCTTGCATTCATTTCTGTTCCGATTTTACCCCTCCCTCCCTCCACCCCTTCCCCGAGATGGCAAGAGTCCTTTACATGTTGAATGGGTTGCAGTATATCCTAGATACAATATATGTGTGCAGAACCAAACAGTTTTCTTGTTGCACAGGGAGAATTGGATTCAGAAGGTATAAATAACCCGGGAGGAAAAACATAAATGCAAGCAGTTTATATTCATTTCCAGTGTTCTTTCTCTGGGTGTAGCTGCTTCTGTCCATCTTTGATCAATTAAGGCTCTCTTTATCGAAGAGGTCCACTTCCATCAGAATACATCCTCAAACAGTATCATTGTTGAGGTATATAATGATCTCCTGGTTCTGCTCATTTCACTCAGCATCAGTGAATGAGTGGATTTTCATAATCAAGAGGCATCATGATTCAATGGGAAGGCACCAGACTTGGAATTTAAAATCATGCTCAGATCCTACCATTGTCACTATTTACATAGATTCTGAGCAAGTGACTTAATCTTTTTGAACCTTAACTTTACTCTTCTGTAAAATGACAGTTGGATCAGGTGAACTCTAACTTCCCTCCCTAAATCTGTGATCTTATAAGTGGTTGCAAGTGTCAGGGGCCCAATGGCTATGATTCTGTGTAGATTAAAACACTAAAAAGCTGATGAATTTAGATGAAATGAACAATTTCAATTCGAAAGACCCAATGATGAAACATGCCTCTTTTCATTAGAGAAGATTGAGACTTTAGGTACATATTGTGGTGTATACTATTAGGCTTGATTTTACCCAACTGATTTTTCTTCATTACAAAGGAAGTATGTTGGGGCTGACTGAATCTATAGAAGTCATTCCATGGATCATTCACTCAGAGCTCTCTTGCAAATTTCTGAGGACTCCAAAGAATATGACTCATTGCTTGGGATTTTAAAAAAAAATAATTATAACTTTTTATTGACAGAATCCATGCCTGGGTAATTTTTTTTCAACATTATCCCTTGTACTCACTTCTGTTCCGACTTTTCCCCTCCCTCCCTCTATCCCCTCCCCCAGATGGCAAGCAGTCCTATACATGTTAAATATGTCACAGTATATCCTGGATGCAATATATGTGTGCAGAACTGAACAGTTCTCTTGTTGCACAAAAAGAATTGGATTCAGAAGGTAAATAACCCGGGAAGAAAAACAAAAATGCAAACAGTTTACATTCATTTCCCAGTGTTCTTTCTTTGGGTGTAGCTGCTTCTGTCCATCATTGATCAATTGAAACTGAGTTAGATCTTCTCTTTGTCAAAGAAATCCACTTCCATCAGAATACATCCTCATACAGTATTGTTGTTGAAGTATATAATGATCTCCTGGTTCTGCTCATTTCACTCATTGCTTGGGATTTTCTTGCTGTTTGCCTTTTGCTTTCAAAAAGGACCAATTTTGTCATAGGACAATGGCCTGATTTGCTCAGGAATTGGATTTAAGTGAGGCAAAGTTGCACAAAGTCATCTACCTCATCCTTTCTTCCAGTATCTAAGTCCAGTCACAAGACAAAAGCCAAGAGAACTGGAAATGGCCAGGATGAGGCAGAAGACCTTGGTGTCTTGGATGTCTTCCCAAGCTCTGACCACTCCATAGAGCCTGCTTCATGACCATTAGAACAAATTGTTCTTATCCACCCATTTTACTGGGGGAAATCTTCACATGCTTAGGAGAAACATCCCCCTAATCACTGTCAGAGGTAGGTGGTTCAATGGATAAAGCATTGGTCCTGGAGTCAGGAAAACCTGAGTTCAAATTTGGTCTCAAATTCATACCAGCTGTATGATCAGTTTCCTCATCTGTAAAAATGATCTGGAAAAGGCAAAGACAAATCAACTCTAGTGTCTTTGCCAAAAAAAATAGCATCAAAAAGGATACCATAGAAATGACTAAACAGAGGTGGAAATAAGCATTTAGTAAATGCTTTTGTTTATTCATTCAAGTGACTTGCCCAAAGGCATCTATACTTGGCATCTATCATAATAGAGATAGTGTCTTTAAAAAGAGTAACTCAAATAGACAAAGGGAAAGAGTCACTTCTATAGGAGAGTTGAGAAAGAGGAAGTCTGAGAAGGTGATATGAAAGGAAGAAGCTCTGTTAATAATATTCACCTCTGGTTGAAAAAAGCATTAGTTAATTCCCTGTCTCTTCTCTTCTTCCCCCAATGTCATCCTCCCATACACATATATGTTGTACATGTGTGATCCCACACATTGGCTGGCTAGAATACTTGGTCATTGGTGGGAATAATTAACTTCTTGGATGCTTTGCCTCTTATGGTGACCCAAGACTGGAAGAACTTGAGATTTTAGAATTGCATGGAAAACCTTTGTTTCCTATAGTGGAAAACAAAAGTTGTCCTTTAGTCCTTTTTTGTTCTCTCACCAGGTGCCTGTCCCCCACAAAAACAGAAAGGGTACAAGTGCTGCCTCTGTTTAAAAAAAAAAAACAAAAACAAAAAAACAAACAGTTTTCTTTTCAGTCCTGTTGGCTGCACTTCTTTTTCCCATAAGAGAGAGGAAGAATGAGTACAGCCTTCTTCCAACTTTCTGCTAGACTCACTAGAGAAGGTTCAACAATTTGGGTGGGGAAAATATTTGAAAATTATTGCTTTTGTGTTACAAAAGCAAACAGTATCCATAAAGCCTTTAAAAAGGAAGGAGGAAAGAGAAATTCCAACATTTTCTGATAACAATTGACAAATTATCGTTGAGCCTCAACTCTCCTTTAGTAAAATGGGACTAAATTGCACAACCTACCTCATAGGATTTTTGTGAGGAGAGAGTCCTATAAACCTTAAAGAATAAGTAAGGTCAGAATAGGTAAAGAATAAGGTAAGATGCAATTGAAGGATTCTTTTATATCACTGATGGCACAGAGAAAGCACTTAGTGATTGACTCAGTTTTTCAACACTGATTTATTAAACTCCTATTATGTGCTAGATGTATGTTCTGAGAATAAAGTCATAGCAAAACATCCCTTGCCCTCAAAGAATTTACATTCTGGCCAGGTAGGGGACAAGAGGCAAAATGCACAGCTATACAAACTATACAAACTAGATAAAAGGTAATTTTTTTGGGGGGAGGAGGGAGACACAAACAGTTGGTGGGGTGGAATAGAATTTAGTGTAGATTAGAAAAGGCTTTATGTAAATGGTAAAAAGGACTGAACCCTGAAGAAAATTAGACCACCTAAAAAAGAGCTGGAAGATGTGAATTCTAGGCATGGGAGACAGTGAGTTCAAAGTTATAGAAATGGAAAAAGTATTCTGTATGAGAAATAGAAAGTACAGTTTGAATAGATTGTAGAGTGTGTAAAGAGAGAGAAATAATGTCTAATAAGACTGGAAAAGGAGGTTAGGACAAAGTTGAAAGAGGTTTTAAATGTTGGAGACATTTATTTGTATTTCATTCTAGAGATAACAGGAAGTTTATAGGGTAGGAGAATGATGTGATCAGACCTGTACTTGAGGAAGATCAAGTTGAAAGGACTAGTTCAACAAAAACTACTGTAAAAACTGAAAAGTAGTCTGGCAGAAATTAGTTTTATACCATCAGTCACACCACATCCCATAATAAGCTCCAAATAGATCCCTGACTAAAATATGGTAAGATTATATCATATTCAAGAGAAGCAGCATTATATAACAGATCCAAGAATACTTGGATACAACTTCTTTCTCTGGTACATACTGACTGCAACCTTGGGAAACCATTTAAATTCTCAAAATCGTAAGAAGTTTCAAATACCATAAGTTGCAGGGGAAAATGCAATGATGGGAGAAGTTTTCTCATGAGAATTTCATATACCAATGAAATAATAGGTTTATAAACAAATTAGTGGAGAAAGAAAAATGCATTTCACAGATGGATAGGGAGAGAATTCTTAATTAAACAAGGAATAATAAAAATAAAATTTCAATTATAATCCCATTGGAAAAACTTGTACAAGTACAATAACACCATTAGAAAGGAAATAGTTCCTGGAAGAAAGTCTCTGCAGCTAATTTCTCTGACAAAAGTCTTATATCTAAGATACATAGGGAATTAATGCAAATATATCAGAATAAGGTCATTATATATGTAGTCAAAAAGGAAGAGGCAGTTTTCAAGTGAAAAAATGCATCATAGCTAACAGCAAATATACCAAGTCAGTAATAACAGAAATACAAATTAAAACAGTTTTATCCTCAAATTATATAGATGAAGATAACTAAAAGAAGAAAATGGCAATTGGTGGAATGGCAGTGGAATGACATTCACACTAAATACCCAGTTGATAGAATCATGACATCCATTACTGGAAAGTAACTTGGAACTATATCTTCACATTAAGCTATAATCCTTTCTTTACATTTTGACCCAGACCTACAATAATTAGGTATGTGCCTTGAGGCACAAAAACAAAAAGAAAAGAATCCGTATCTACAAAAAGATAGCAACTCTTTTTTGTTGTAGAAAAGAACTGGAAACAAAATGAGTATCCCTCAATTAGGGTATGACTGCATGAATTACACTGGACCATCACCAGTCATCTTTACCATTTGCCACTACACTCTGAAGACTGGAGGAGAGAGCAAGGCTGATATCTATGCACAGTTCTGCCCCTCTGAAATCCAACTTTTGAGCAAGTTGTGTTAGTGATGTCATTAGTTCTTTTCAAGAATAAAGACCAATGATAACCATAGCATAAACTATAGTACATGCATAAAATGGCATATTGTTGCACCATGAGAAATGATGAATGAGACAGATTCAATAAAATCTGGAAAGCCTTATGAACTGATGTAAAAAGAAGTGATCAGAACTAGGAGAATAATTTGCATTTCAGCTCCAATATATAAAGGAAAACAATTTTGGAAAAACTTCAGAACTCTTTAGTAGCCAATCATGGCTTCAAAAGATTAATGATGAAGTATGCTTCCTATCTCTTAGCAGAGAATTGATAAACTAAAGGTGCAGAGTAAGACATACATTTTCAGGAATAGCCAATGTGTTGACTTGTCTTGACTGTAATTATTGGTTATAAAGAAGGGCTTCTGGGGTGGGGAAAGGGTGTTGGTGGGTAGTAGTAGTAGTGAAATAAAAGAAAATAGCATCAATGAAACAATAAAAAATACATAAAGTAGAAGGAACAAAAGGGGACATTTTTTGTTATGCATCTTTTGTATATGTCTATATAATTTAATTGATTTAATGTATACTTTTAAACCATACATACTGAAATTATCCATTTCATATAAAAGCCTCTCTTTTTATTCTTTGAATATTGAAATATTCACTTTTATTGTTGTTAAATTCATAATAAAAAATAATTTTGAAAAAAAAACCAAGAAAATTACCTTAGCAGTTTTGTTAAGGATAAATTGAAGAGACCAGAGGTAGGATGACAAAATTTGGCAGTTGTTTGGATATGAAAAATCAGTCACTCCTCATACACTACAAAAATAAGCAGATCTTATTCTTTGGGACTCTCAACTCTTGATATCACTTCTTTCCTTTTTTTCCTTCTTTCAAAATTCAGGGTAAGGGGATGATTTCTTCTTTTCCCCTTTGTCCTTATCACTACCAGAAACATCAATGACATCTAAGATTCTTCAGTTTGGCTGATTAATAGTGGTCCACACTCTGTAATTTCATTGGATTGATTGGGGAATTCCACAGTTTGATCTGACATTCTCATTAACCCCAGCTCAGCCCCATAAAGGTTTAAGTGTGAGTACTTATTATAGGTGAGGAGTCAGAAAACTTGGAATTTATAGAATCCTAGATTTATAACGAAAAGGGGAGTTGAGGGGCCATCTGTTACAATCCCCTCATTTCATCACAGAAATTCTGTTTCTTCAGAGACTATCCACTAATGAAGAAAAAGAATACCATGTCTGCTACTTTCCATCTACTAAATTGTGGGCAATTCAATAAATCTTTAATGTAGACCTATCATGAGGAGTTAGGTGCTGTGCCCTGGAAGATCTACAAAGTTCAGATGAGATGCAATCCACATCTTTATAAAGAATTCCAACTAAGGGAATATGATACATTTACAAATCCTTATAACACATGAGCACATTAGAAAGACAAAAAAGAAAGGTCCAGATGAGGTCTTTTGAGGGGGAAAGCACCATTAATGAGAATCAATGAAGGCTTCATGGATAAAATGGCATTTTGATTGAACTTTTAATGGTGGTTGGAAACTCAAATTGCTGTGAAGAGGCGCAAGAAGTAACCTAGAGGTAAGTAAGATTGGAGTATGTTCAAGGGTTGATGAATTTTCTACAGTCAGCCTGCTTGAGTTGTCATCATCACAACTTGCATTTAAATTTTCTGGTTTGACCTTTAAGAGAAGTATGTGAAAAGACTGGAAAGATAATGTAGAAGAAGTTTTCTTCATTCTTCAACATTTATTTTATACTTTTATATTTTACACATTTATTTTATATATATGGTAATATCAGAAGGAAGGCACTAGTATTGAAGTTTGGGAAAGCCTTTTTTTAAAAAAAATATTTTATTTTATTTTATAATAACTTTATATTGACAGAATCCATGCCAGGGTAATTTTTTTTTACAACATTATCCCTTGCACTCACTTCTGTTCCGATTTTTCCCCTCCCCTAGATGGCAAGCAGTCCTATATATGTTAAATATGTTGCAGTATATCCTAGATACAATATATGTGTGCAAAACCGAGCAGTTCTCTTGTTGCACAGGGAGAATTGGATTCAGAAGGTAAAAACAACTCGGAAAGAAAAACAAAAATGCAAATAGTTCACATTCGTTTCCCAGTGTTCTTTCTTTGGGTGTAGCTGCTTCTGTCCATCATTTATCAATTGAAATTGAGTCTTTGTCAAAGAAATCCACTTCCATCAGAATACATCCTCATACAATATCGTTGTTGAAGTGTAAAGTGATGATCTGGTTCTGCTCATTTCACTTAGCATCAGTTCATGTAAGTCTCTCCAAGCCTCTCTGTAGTCATCCTGCTGGTCATTTCTTACAGAACAATAATATTCCATAACATTCATATACCTCAATTTACCCAGACATTCTCCAATTGATGGGCATCCATTCAATTTCCAGTTTCTAGCCACTACAAACAGGACTGCCACAAACATTTTAGCATATACAGGTCCCTTTCCCTTCTTTAGTATTTCTTTGGGATATAAGCCCAATAGAAACACTGCTAGATCAAAGGGTATGCACAATTTGGTAACTTTTTGGGCATAATTCCAGATTGCTCTCCAGAATGGTTGGATTCGTTCACAACTCCACCAACAATGCATCAGTGTCCTAGTTTTCCCGCATCCCCTCCAACATTCATTGTTATTTTTTCCTGTCATCTTAGCCAATCTGACAGGTGTGTAGTGGTATCACAGAGTTGTCTTAATTTGCATTTCTCTGATCAGTAATGATTTGGAACACTCTTTCATATGAGTGGTAATAGTTTCAATTTCATCATCTGAAAATTGTCTATTCATATCCTTTGACCATTTATCAATTGAAGAATGGCTTGATTTCTTATAAATTTGAGTCAGTTCTCTATATATTTTGGAAATGAGGCCTTTATCAGAACCTTTAACTGTGAAAATGTTTTCCCAGTTTGTTGCTTCCCTTCTAATCTTGTTTGCATTAGTTTTGTTTGTACAAAGGCTTTTTAATTTGATATAATCAAAATTTTCTATTTTGTGATCGGTAATAGTCTCTAGTTCATCTTTGGTCACAAATTTCTTTCTCCTCCACAAGTCTGAGAGATAAACTATCCTATGTTCCTCCAATTTATTTATAATCTCGTTCTTTATGCCTAGGTCATGGACCCATTTTGATCTTATCTTGGTATACGGTGTTAAGTGTGGGTCCATGCCTAATTTCTGCCATACTAATTTCCAGTTATCCCAGCAGTTTTTATCGAATAATGAATTCTTATCCCAAAAGTTAGGATCTTTGGGTTTGTCAAATACTAGATAGCTATAGTTGACTATTCTGTCTTGTGAACCTAACCTTTTCCACTGATCAACTAATCTATTTCTTAGCCAATACCAAATGGTTTTGGTGACTGCTGCTTTATAATATAATTTTAGATCAGGTACAGCTAGGCCACCTTCATTTGATTTTTTTTCATTAATTCCCTTGAGAGTCTCGACTTTTTATTGTTCCATATGAATTTTGTTGTTATTTTTTCTAGATCATTAAAATATTTTCTTGGAAGTCTGATTGGTATAGCATTAAATAAATAGATTAGTTTAGGGAGTATTGTCATCTTTATTATATTCGCTCGGCCTATCCAAGAGCACTTAATATTTTTCCAATTATTTAAGTCTGACTTTATTTGTGTGGAAACTTTTTTGTAATTTTGTTCATATAATTCCTGACTTTCCTTTGGTAGGTAGATTCCCAAATATTTTATGCTATCAACAGTTATTCTGAATGGAATTTCTCTTTGTATCTCTTGCTGTTGGATTTTATTGGTGATGTATAAAAATGCTGAGGATTTATGGGGATTTATTTTGTATCCAGCTACTTTGCTAAAATTGTGAATTATTTCTAATAGCTTTTTAGTAGAATCTCGGGGGTTCTCTAGGTATACCATCATATCATCTGCAAAGAGTGATAGTTTGGTTTCCTCATTGCCTACTCTAATTCCTTTAATATCTTTCTCGACTCTTATTGCAGAGGCTAGTGTTTCTAATACGATATTGAATAATAATGGTGATAGTGGGCAACCTTGCTTCACTCCAGATCTTACTGGGAAGGATTCCAGTTTTTGGGAAAGCCTTCTTAAAGAAGATGTGATTTTCAATTGAGACTTGAACAAATCCAGGGAGGCCAGAAGATATTGATAGAGAGGGAGAAAATTCTCTGGCTTGGGGAATAACTAGAGAAAGCTCAAGAAGTTAGTCTTGTTCAAGCAATAGCAAGGAGGCAGCACTTTGAGAAGGTGTATATCCGACACCAGAGCATCTAATATTTTTAAAAATGCAATGGTTATGTCAGATGACTTCTAAGATCTTCAACTCTGACATTCTGAAATTCTATAGCAATAGCCTGAGGAGGTTGTAATAAAGATCTGTGTCAGGTTTACCCCAGTGGGAATATCAGAGAATGGGACATAAGAGAGATGGGGGTAGAATAACAGGACTTGGTACATGATTGAGGTGAGGGAGAGAGAAAAGTCAGAAATGACACCAAAGCTTCAAACATGGGAAACAGGAGCCCCCTGACAGAAATAAGACACTATAAAGAGAACAGATTTGGGGAAAAGAATAAGCTCAGGTTTGTTTGTTTTTTTTTAACATTGGGGTTTTTTTTTAATATTTTTTTTATTGTAACTTTTTATTGACAGAACATATGCCTGGGTAATTTTTTTTTTAACAACATTATCCCTTGCACTCACTTCTGTACCGACTTTTCCCTTTCCTCTCTCCACCCCTTCCCCTAGATGGCAAGCAGTCTTATACATGTTAAATATTAACATTGGGTTTTAAGCACCATTAGGACTTCTACTTGGAAATGAAGACTGGAGCTAAGAGAAGAGATTAGAGCTGAAGAATTGGATTTGAGTATCTGCATGTAAGTCAAGAGAAAAGAGATCCTACGGAAGATGGGAGTAGCAATAGTGTCAAATGCCCCAGGGAGATCAGGGAATATGAGTGCTGAAAAAGGTCATTGAATTTGACCATTAGGAGGTCATTGGTTGCTTACTAAAGAATTGTTTTAGCATAGTAAAGGAGGTAAGCTAGGGTACAAAAGAAGTGGTGAAAATGAGTGGTGAAGAAATGGAATCATTGGATGTGAACAACTTTTTTTTTCAATAAGTTGGCAGTGAAGCAAAGCAAGAACTTTGAAAGAAGGTAGAAGGACCATAGGAAGGTTAATGTCTTAATATGTTTGTTTACAGATTGGAAGAAGACACCAAAGAATGAAAATACATGAGAAAGAAAGAGAAGTAACGATTGTTGGGATGGAAGTCTGGAGGGAAGTGGGATCAAGAGTACAGTTAGATTAACATGAGCAAAAAGTCAGGATATCTATTCCTCTAAAGCAAGAGGAATGGAAGTAAGAATCTTGTAGGTGATGATACTAAGTTTTGAGGAATGAAGTATAGGGGAATTCAGGAGATGTTAGTAGGATAGTCTTAATCTTTTTCCTCCAAGTAGAAAGCTAAGTCATCTGCTCTAAATATAGGAGATGGGAGTGTAGCTGAAGAGGAAAATTTTGGAACATCCAATTATTGGAAATGAGATAAGGGGTCATTAAGAGTACAAGTCTAGTATCTGAAATATATAGGCAATCAATAAAAATGTCTAAGACTAGAATCCATTTCTCAATACATAATTGGTCAAAAGACATGAATAAACAATACTTAGAATTGCAATCTGTAAGCATTTGTTTAGCCTTTATTATGTGCCAGGCACTACTGATTGATTGAAGAATTGTAAACTATTTACAACTATATGAAAGGCTGCTTCAAACTACTAATAAGGGAATTGGAAATCAACTTTCACCTTATGCTGCAAATTGATAAAAGGTGCCAAAAATGACTGGTTAATGTTCAAGTGGTTATAGAAAGATGGACTCCTTAATGGATTTTTGGTGGGGCTGTACATTTCTAATTCTGGAAAGCAATTTGAAATTATGTAAAGAAAGTAAAATAATCATCAATTTTGTTGATGCACAGAATGTACTGCTAAGCATATACCCCCAAGAAATCAGTGATTTAAAAAAGGTCCCATACCTTCCAGCATTTTAAAAAACATTATAGCAGTGCTTTTTTTCCCCCAAGGTAATTGGGGTTAAGTAACTTGTCCAGGGTCACGCAGCTATGAAGTGATAAGCGAGTGAGACCACATTTGAACCTGGGTCCTCCTGACTTCAGGGCTGCTGCTCTATCCACTGTGTCACCTAGCTGCCCCAGCAGCACTTTTTGTAGCATCGGAGAGGAATGACACCCTTAATATGAGGGCTTGCCAAATTCTTTTTAGGGCTGCTCATCCACCTCTGGTATCTTATCTGCCACCCAATTTTCACTTGTATTTCCAAGAAGCCATAGCATGTGCAGTGACCACACCCCACTAAAATTATCTCAGAAGATGGATTACACCAGGTTGAGGGTAATAATCAACAGTTCTCAATCCCATCAGTAAATTAGCAGATGTGGACCCCGAGTATGTGAAGATTTTTCCAAATACAATTGGCAAATGAGAACAATTTGTTCCAAGAGCCATTAAAGCAGTTGAAGCAGAGCTTGATCAGACACTGAAGATGCCCAGGTCATCTACTGCATCCTGGGCCATCACAGGTTGTCTTCATCTTTTATCTTACAAATGGACTTGGATGAGTCTAGAGGAGACAAGGAGGCAAATTAGCCTCACTTAAATCCAATTTAAAACATTACTCTTATCCTCTATTCTCCTTGAAAACAAAGAATAAACAATATTCTAATTCTTAATGACTATCTCTTTTATCAAAGTGGCAATACTCCCATTCTCAACATTAGAGCTGATGACTTTGTCTTCTACTGGAGTCTCCTCAATTTTCCTCCTTCCTTCAAGGCTCAATTCAGATACCATCTTTCATAAAGTCTTCTCTGTCTCTCCTGTTCAAAGGTGTCTTCTGTCTCCCTAAATTTCTCATTTAACTTTATCTGGACTTTCCCCATTTCTTCTTGTGGCATAGTTATTTACCATACAACTGCCCTTATATACTAATCAGGGTCAATATTATATATTTTATTATTCCTAGTGCCTAACAAAGTACTTTGCCCAATTTTCTTTTAGTCAAAACCTGTCATTCCTTCCATGTGGATTTTTTCACTGAAGAATCACCTCTTTCCACTACAAATCAGCAGGTGTTCTTCTAGTTATACTCATAGAAAGGTGAAGAGCAGCCTTGAGAGATAAAACACTTTGTTCAAGATCACAGCCAGTACATATGAGTAGAGGCTTGAACTTAGTCTTCCTGACTTAAAACTGTATTCTCTATTATATGCCTTGTATATAGGAGGTATTTAATAAATACTTGTTAAATCAAATGGAATTGACTGTGCTTTGTGATTGAAATGGGGTAGAGAAGGAAGTTATGAAAACTGGGAAATTTTAAGAATTGTGTGGTTAGAGTATTCAATCAGGGCTACATGGATTCCACAGGTTTAAGGGCTGGACATAAATTCTGTTCTTTTCAGTAGTCATTTAGTTTTCTTAGTGCAGTAGGTAAAGTGCCCTGGGAAAGGGACAACAATAAAGTTCGAATAGTAAGACGAGGGAAGAGTCTTTAAACTAAGGAACAGCAAGGCAAAGAGTCACAAGAAACCTTGGCTTTCATTGGTGCTGTGAGTTATGTGGACTCGGCAGGTCCAGGGGAAAAGTTCAAGGGAAAAAGTCCAGGGAAAATTCGGAACTCCTTAGGACTTGGAGCTATTTTCTTTCAGGGGAATGACTCAGCTCCAGAGTGGCACTGTCTATAGTCCCTGGAGAAAGTGGGGCTTGTTATATAAGTAGAATGGATTTCTTAAGTTCCTAACACTACTGAATTCTTTTCCTTTTGCTAGGATCCCCACCTATATGAACCTGGAAGACTGTATAAATGGCTAGGGAGGTGGAATCTCACTAGAAAAGAAAAGAAAATCGCCTTGACTCTAAAGGTGCAAGTTCTTTGCATTTTCCATCAGCTTAAATAAAATCAGCATTGTACTCATTGTTTTGTTAGCCTGAATGCTTGTATGGGAGCTAAGGGCCATTTTTTCTTTTGTTAAGGAGAGCCAAAACCAGATGTCCACAGGGAAAACCCTGGTTAGGGACATAAGTCAAATTATTATTGAGAAATCCTCAAGATTAAATGTGTAGTCTGTTTGTCCTCAAATAGCACATTAATTGGATATTTACCCTCCCCACAATACCTTTTTTCTTAAAGTCCAAATTCTGAGGAATGCATAGTCTATCTGGACAGGGAAGGACTCTCAAGTTGGGAAAGAAATGTGGAACTCAGGGATTCCCTCAACTCCATCACTGTGACTCCAACCAAACCCAGCAACCCAGATCCTACATGATTTCCACTGGACTTCTCCATCCATACATATTGTCTCTCCCCCTCTCTATCCTCTTTTCCAAATTATAATGTGAGCTCTTTGAGAACAGAGACTATCTCACTTTTCTATTTGTATTCCCTAATACTTAGCACAGTATTTGACACATAGTTAAACCCTTATTAATGCTGCTCATATTTACCAGCTATTGGAAGGAATCCAAGGGGCAAGATGGCTTCCAGATATAGAGTGACTCAGAAGGAGGTCTCCATTTGTGAGCTCCAATTGATGAGGTTAAGGTTCCTGGTGTTCAGGGAGTTAAATGAGGTTAGTGACAGGTTTGGGGTCCAGGGAACCAAATGAAGAGGTTTGGTTCCCCTAGATTTGGTGCAGGGTAGGGAGTTGTGGGAACCCCTTCTGGTGGCACAGAGGTCCTTTATAAAGGAATTTATGAACCCGAAAAGCTAAACTGGTAAAAGAAGTTTATTATTGGCATTGGGAAGTCAGCCTTTGCTATGCATGAATAGAAAGACTAAATTCCTTGGTGGCAAGGTCTTAAAAAAAGAAGTAAAGTTTCTAGTGGAGGAGTCCTGGCAGAGAAGTAAAGTTTCTAGCAGAGAAATCCTGACAGAGAGGTATAAAGTCTTATTAGGGAAATAGGTGAAAAAGAGATAAAGAAGGAGTAACGCTGAAAAGAGAATGTCATTTCAGTGGGCAGAGAGTTGCTGCTATGCCAGGGATAGCATATTAGATCCTCTGCAAGGACAGAGCCCCAAATTGGCTCATTTTATAATTGAGGCCTTGGTTACAAGCTGGGGGTTGCTCTTGATGGGGGCTGGTTGCAGCTTGAGCTGGAATTAGAATAGAGAATCTTGGAAATGAATGAGTGTCTGTGGACTAATCTTTACTTCTATTATCAATGAGGGTGGTGCCTGTCTCTCAGGATAACAGAATGAAGCTGTTTATCCTGTTTCCCTGGTGTAGGGAGGGAAGGGGGAAAGAGAGGGAGTCTTTTACAGAGGCCAGGATTCAAGGAGACTTTCTTCTTGAAGGAGTTTTTAGAGTGAGTTCTGGGGTCCCTCTCTTCATTCCCCTCTCGTCACAATGACACTGAGGACACAATGTCATCTGCTTGCCCAAGAATCCAGAGCCACTGCTTCTCAGTGCTGATTATGCCCTCAGTTTGTGAGTTAGGACCCAATCTGGCACTATCTATCTCGTCATACTGTGCTTGAAATAAGAAGAATGGCAAAAAGGGATTTTAAAGGACAGATTCAGCCAGAGATCTGACTTGGAGGTCAAACCAACTTAGGGAAAAATCTTGGGAGATGTGTGGAATGACAAAAGTTGAGTTCCCAGAGCCCTTGGGAGAAAGCAGAAAATGTATCTTCTATTTCAAAGTCAGTCAGCCAGCACCATATCCTAGGGGTCCATTGTGTGCAGAGCTCTAAGGAGGCACTCTGGCAGATGCAAAGAAAAGGAAAGAAAAAGTCCCTACTCTTGGATAAAGCATACAGATCTGGGAGTTTTCTGCATAGAGGGTCCAGCTGGGAAGAAGGACCACACTCTGAAACAGCTGAAGGGCTCTTACAGAACTGCTTATAATCATGAGCAAATCACTGTAGTGAGACTGAGTACATATGCAATAAGGAGAAACAGAGTAAGGAAATGATTAGGAGAGGCTTCTAGGAGGAGCAGAGAATCTTGAGCTGGGTTTCCAAGGAAGCAAAACGCATGGATTGAGGCAAAAGAGGGGGGTAGGGGGAGGATGTTCCCTGTGGGAAGATGTGTTAAAGCACAGAAGCAGAAACAAGCATTAATCCACATTCGAAGGGAGTGGGCCCAAAGGAATCACTGGATCTCTTACATTGGTTCTCACGACATTTGCAATCCATGCTAAGGAGGGAAGACAGCTAGGAGGCAGAAAGCCACTGTCCTCTTTCTGCTGAGTAAAGCAGGCTCTCTAGAGCCAAGCTTTTAAACAAGTGGCTGGATCTTTCCTTCCTATCTCAGATCCCCCTTCCTAAGCCAATTGATCAGCTTACATACTAACTTATTAGAAGGGAGCTAGGGGCAGGTGGCTATAAATGTCCCTTGGATCAGCCACTCCCTTGGCAAATTACCCAGGTTTTATGTTGTAAGAACACTCTGGGGCATCTCAAATATACCGCTAATGATGGGGGATCATGAAGGCAATAAAAATGATGGGGGCTGGTTGGGGAATAGGACCAGCTCCCCCACCTCGACTACTGCTGCTGATGGACCAGAGCTCCAGGAGAATTGATTAGTCCTGGATATGCTGACCTTTTTGTTCTTGAAAAACTGCTCTTGAGCAGCTGAGGCAATAAAACTAAATTGATTCCGAAAGAGCCAGGATGAAATTTGTGTTAGGTAGAGAGGAGAGGATAAAGGGCCTCTTGATGTTAGCTTCTTACCCATCCCCCTACCTTTGGGCATACTGATTTCCCTTCTTCTCTCCTGCCAGATCCTTGAAACACGAGGAGGAACTTGAAGAGGAAAAAAAATGATGGGTTGAAGGGAACAGAAGGAGATGGACAGAGAAAAAAAATCCTAAAATAAAACTAAGCAAGAGGATGAGGGCAGGACTGGTGAGAAAAGTCCAGATAAAGTGGGGTAAGAGGAGGAGGAAGGGAAGGGAGTGAAACTAGAAGGTAGCAAATTCAGGGAATAATTTTCTTTTTATTTGCATAGGACTTTAGGGTTTGAAAAGTATTGTATGTAGATTTTTTTCAATTGCTCCTCAATAACCCTGTGAGATAGGTGCCTCCTTTTATAGATGAGGAAGCAGTTGGTATTAAAAAACTTTTTCTGTAAAACTATTTGTTTTATTGGTATGTTATCTGTAGTAGTTATGAGAGGCTTCTGCATTCCTTTTTTTAAAAAATACAAGAAAAGAGCAACCAAGCTTGTGTAGTTATTTAGGAAGAAGTAGAACCTTCATGAAAGGATATCTGGTGGTTCTTTTGATCTAAGAAAGAGATGTGAGAATTAATCAGCCCAGGGGACCAGGAAGCTATTTTCCACTAAATGATACCATCTCAACTTTATCAGAGCTAAGTAATGGGTCACATAGTTAATAAGTATTTGCATCAAAATCCCAATCTAAGCCTTCCTGATTTCAATTTCAGCATGCTATCTGCTATGTCACGTTGCCTCTCTAGTAGTGCTGGGAAAGGACCTTAGAGATCACTTAGTCCAATCCTCATCATTTTACAGGTGAGAAAACTCCAGCCCAGAGGGAGAAGATACAATACTAGTCAAAGTCACATGGCTAGAAGAGTTGGAACAAGAATTTAGATTTCCTTACAGTCAGTTCCATAATTGTTTAATTCTACCAGCACTTTGCAACAAATTCCAAGAGACTGTTTGGTTACATTCATTGTACTGGAATTTTCTTTTAAAGATTTGTTTCAAATTAGCAAAAATTTGGTTTAATTGCCAAAATTGGTTGATATTTAAAAATTCTCAGTGTAAAACTTATATTATGCTGGTATGAAATCTGTAGTGGTTATGAGAGAGCCTTCTGCATTCCTCTTTGAAAAAAAACAACACAGGAAAAGAGCAAGTAAGCTTGTATGATTGGTCATTTAGGAAGTAGAACCTGGATGAAATGATATCTGGTGCTTCTTTTGATCCAAGAAGGATGTGTGAGAAATAGACAAAGAATTAATCAGCCCAGGAACCAGGAAGCTGTTTTCCACTAGACCTATACTACCTCAACTTTATTAGAGAGTACTTTCTCCCTATGATTAGTCCTTTAAAGAAAGGACTTAGGATCATAGATTCTAAATGGAGACCCTAATGCCCAGAAAAGGAAAGTAATTTAGCCATTAGTCATAAGTAGCAGATCTATGACTGAGCCAGGTCTGACTCCAAAAAACTGTGTTCTTTCTACTAGACTAGAGCAGAGAATATCTATCTCAGTGCATCTGAGTCAACTAAGCATGTTCCACCAGGAGAGGGTAGAGAAGGGTTGTGTTGAGATAAAGAGTGAGATATGGCCATGCTTTCCTGGGCAGCAATCCTGACCCAAGCTGCCCTCAGATACGTCACAAACAATGTCAAGCCTTGGGATGATGAAGGGTTGCCAGGTGACAGCCTGTTGTTGCCAAGCTGAAAAGATCATATAAGCTACTCGAATCACGAAAGACAGCAGGGTGCCCCCATGCATAACCAGGAACTTGTGAGCAAAGATCAATCAGACTCCATTCATGGTAGATGCAGAGAGGTAGGCGGCTATATAACAGGCTAAGTTTACCTGTGGCTCACCAGCTTTACAGAGAGTGTATTCTTTCCTCCAATCCCCACATGGTCTAAAGAATAGAAAAAAAGGGGAGACAAAGATCTGTTTCCCCAAACAATACTAGGATTCTCTCAAGAATTCATGAGAATTGTTATGTGAAAAGGACTATGCTAAATGAAGCTCACTTTCTAAAGGAAGGTTTCAATTGAAAATCATATGGAAAGACCTCATGATCCTTAGGGTGCAGCAACAAGGTTTGTTAATGTTATTTTCACTAATAAAAATCATATCTGTCTCTGATGATGAACTATTTAATAGTATGAAAGACTTCTGAGGGCAAGAAATTTCTTTTCTGGATCTTCAATAGCTGTAGCTAAAACATCTGTAGGAGCTGTTTGTTGCCAGGCTGTACCTCCACAGGGGAAAGGGGCAAATGTATTATTAAACTGGAAAAATCCATCTGTGGGGGTTTGTATGCAGTAGTGGAAGTAATATCCTAAATCCCAACTCCCAGGCAGGTTGGTCTAATTTTTCCTTAAAAAGTATTGAGACCAAAATATATATATATCTATATATCGAGGCCATCATTGGGATTTGATTGTCTCAGAGGACTAAGTGCTCAGGACACCACTTATGGTTTGCTTGAGTGAAAACAGCTATGAGGTTCTCTAGCCTTGCTCTGAAGTGAGGTTGTTACCAGGCAAAATGCCCCCAAATTGGGCTAAAGATAGGGTACAGAAGATTCTTTTACCTATAAATCACACTATTTGTCTAACTGCAGAGGGGGGAAAAGAAAGAAGAGTATGTGAACAGATTAATGAAGATTGAATGTGCTCAAGGGGAGGATGCTTACAGAAAGGGGAGAAAGGAAAAGAGTACGGCCTTTCTTGAAACTTGCTGCCAATTTGTTTTTCTTTCTTTTCCAGTGGGGCTTGGCCATGATAGGAGAGAGAGATAGGGGAGAGGGATAGGGTAGGGGGAAAAATAAAAGATCATTGAGACATCTTTTTAAAATATACAGTAGAAAACAGAAGGCTAGAAAGAATCACAAAGAAATGGGACAGCTTTGAAAAATGATTTTGGAATACTTGCCATCTAGGGAGAGGGTGGGGGAAAGAAGTAAAAATTTGGAATACAAGGTTTTGCAAGGGTCAGTCTTGAAAAATTATCCATACAGATGTTTTGAAAATGAAAAGTTTTAATAAAAAAAGAAAAGAAAATTACATGTTGAATTTATTACATTTAAAAAAACCACACGCTTTGAATAAATAAAGATCTGCAGCTTTATGTACAATCTTTGTCTGTGATATTATATATCTTGGAGATGCCTGTTCCATTTGGTATTTGTTAAAATTAGGTTTTAAATATTAATTAAAATTAAATTTTAAAAATTAAATTAAAATCAGGTTAAAATAAGTTTTTAAAAACTTATAAATTTAAAAAAACCCACTTCCTATCAGGTGTGTGGGATTTGTTTGTTTTTTGGTTTTTTAACTAATCTGTTTGAATATTGGATATTGGAGAAAGTGAGACATTAGACGCTAGTAAATCAGGTTTATTCCCAGGTGCTGAGATTATTCAAACTGCAAGTAGGTATATCTTCATTAGTTTTCTTTCACAAATGACAAAGGTAAGGGCACCATTTAGGGGTATTACTGGAGATTAGAAATATAATGAACAGCATTCCTTGCACTGTGAGGCAGGAGGTAGGTGTTAGCTCAGGAATAGCTGCCATGTTTGTGAGGCTTCAGGGGTATTTTCATCTTTATAAGCCTCAGTTTTCTCCACAAAATGAAAGGGATGGAATAGATCAGGGCTTTTAAAACTTTTTTTTTTATAGCTACTTGTGATTTCACTGCAGAAATTTTTATGTCACCCCAGTTATAGGTATATAAAGTAAGTATACAGATCAAACATTTACTGGTAATAAATCATAATTCCACAATCCTCATATCCTAACCCATATGGGGTTAGGGACCACAGTTTAAAAGCGGAGATTGATAACCTCTAGATTCCTGCATATGGCACAAGGCTATTCTGGTAAATGTTTAACAACTGGCTCTCTGGGGGAAAAGATATGTTCAAAACATTTTTAAGTTTAATCTGCATTATTAACATTTTCCCCATCAAGTTCTTAAGTCAAGACAATTAATAAATCAAGCTTTTATGTTGAAGCATTTGTGAATTTATGAGTTATAAATTCTTCCACTGAAAATTTAACAATTCATTTTCCAAGGCACTTTGAGCTGGATTTAACACACTCCTGTGTTTTCCCCTAACATTCTATGGTTCTATGAAGAATTTCTCCACTTAATCCCCACATAATGCTTCATCATTATGTAGAAGAGATTCTAGGTTCTTCAAAGTTTAAGAGAAAACAAGTTCTGATATGTGCTAGTAGTTTTGGACTATGGAACCATCAATGTCTGGGAATGACAGATCACCATATACCATCAGTCCTGCTTCCAGCCCAGATCTCATAGGTATCATCTGGGGAAGCAATTTCTGTGGAGAAGGGACCAGCTATCCTCAATAACTGCAGGACAGTTAAGATAAACCTAGCTAAAGTAACAAGGCTCCCTAAGAAAGTCACAGGAGACAGCATGAGCCAGGCAAACCACTATCACTTTGACCACCAACTCCCATCAAACACATTTCCTATTAAGAAATCACCCAGGACCCTGATCCAAGAGTCTTGGGAATAGGCCTGCTTTCAATTCAGGGCCCACAGCCATAATTCCTGTAGAGATACAGCCTGGCAACTGTTCTTGCATATGTTATAGCCACAGCTACTGAAGATTCTTGCCCTCAAAAGTCCTTGCCACTATTAAATGGTTTAACATTAGAGACTGGTATGATTTTTATTGGTGAAAATGACATTAACAAGACGATGCTTCACCCTAAGGACCATGAGACCTTTCCATGTGACTTTTAGTTGAAATCTTCCTTTAGAATATGAGCTTCTTGAAAGCAGGAACTCACTATTTTACTTTTTCCAGCACTTAGCATAGTGCTTTGCACATAATGAGAACTTAATAAATACATCATTCATTCATATATAGCTATAATTTTCAGATGACACAAAGTTCTAGGGCAAAAAATGGTCCAGGATCCAGCCAGATTAGGCTTGGAGGTATTCAGGGAACAGAAACAGGATTTAATTGGTAATTCTGTCCTTAATACCCCAGAGTTGATTCAGTGAAGAATGAGCAGGAGATGGATGCTTGTGGACTGGTGTGATTGTGGGCCCAAGGTAGTACACTAAGCAATGAACAAGAATAACAGCAAATATCAACTGTGTGATTTGGCCCATCAGTACTGTCTAGTCAGAGGTTTGTCACTGAATAGTAACTAGGGCAGAATGTACTGTTCTGTCATTCTGAATCAGAGTTACCTAGCTATTAGGGGATAAGGCCAGTAACAGTCTATTGAAGTTCCAGTGAGGGTGTAAAGCTACAGTTATCTTGCCCAAAACCAAAGTGGAATCATGCTATTGCAAAAGGCAAAAGATACAAGTTTAAAGTCATTCCTCAATTGATAAATGGCCAAAGGATATGAACAGAGAATTTTTAGATGAAGAAATTAAAGCCATTTCTAGTCATGAAAAAATGCTCTAAATCACTACCAGAGAGCAGAGAAATATAAAATAACAGGAGTGGCTAAATGGTCACTTAAGATGACAGGAAAAGATGATGATAAATGTTGGAGAGAATGTGGGAAAACTGGGACACTAATACATTGTTGGTGGAATGGTGAATGTATCCAACCATTCTGAAGAGCAATTTGGAACTATGCCAAAGGCTAAAAAATGTGTATACCCTTTGATCCAGCAGTGCCACTACTGGGTCTGTATCCCAAGGAAATCATAATAGAGGGAAAGGACCCACATGGGTAAAAGTGTTTATAGCATCTCTTTTTGTGGTGACAAGGAATTGAAAACTGAGTGAATACCCATCAATTGGGGAATGGCTGAATAAGTCATAGTGTATGAATGTAATGGAATATTATTGTTCAATAAGAAATAATGAGCAGGTTGATTTCAGATTCAGAGTGAAATGAACAAAACTACAAGAACATTGTACACAGTCACAGCAAGATTGTGATGATCAACTATGACTCTTCTCAACAATAAAGTGATTCAAGACAATTTCAACAGACCTGGATGCCATTTGCATCCAGAGAAAGAACTATGGAGACTGAAGATGGATTGAAACATAGTGTTTTTACATTCTTTTGTTTGTTTGTTTACTTTTTTCTCATGGTTTTTTCCCTTTGGGTTTGATTTTTTTGTATATGACAAATATGAAAATATGTAGAAAAGGATTATACATATTTAACCTATACAGATTGCTTGATGTCTTATGGAGCGAGGAGATAAGGGGCGGGGGAGGGGGCAGAGGGAAGATTTAGAAAGCAAAGTTTTACAAAAATGAATGTTGAAGACTATATTTACATGTATTTGGAAAAATAAAATACTATTGGGGAAACAAAGATGCAAATTTACGATAAAAAATAACTGAGTAGCAAAAAATGGGTATAGTTTTATGCAAATGGGAAGGAGTGGGATTTTTAATAAAATAGATGACTTCTAAGCACTCTTGATTAAAAACAGGGGGAAAACAGTGATCATATTTTGCCCTAAATCAGACCACTGTACTGAAAACTTATAGGATAGGTCTTGAGCCACTCCTGAGATTGTTTAAAAAAAAATTCAATATACAAGGGATTAAATATACAAAGAGAGTAGTAACAGGACTCCAAGAATAATACAAATTAAGAACAAAAAAGGCCCAAACATTCTTTCCAGAAATATGCTGAGCCTTGCTCAAACACAAAGTCCAAAAACTGGAAAAAAGGATTAATGAGTAAATGAGAAAAAGCTTCCAATATAAAGAGCTTTATAGTAATTAGGATATTCCTGTAGAGGGCCATAAAGAGTGAGGAAACTCTTGGTGAGGTATAAGACCCTTCAGCCCAGAGGGCACGCACTGACAATGTCTGGTTCAGCTCTCATCACTCCTTGAGGGCATCTCAGCCTTCCTGAGAAGTCAAGAGGGCATGACAACCTGTGTTCTACTTGAAGCAGAGATACTTGCAGTAAAGAGGCATTTACATATTAATAGCAGGGTGCTTATAATTAGCATATTTGCCATGTGCTGTGGTGATATAATTGTAGTATAGTTGGCACATGCTCAGGTATACAATTTTTATGTAATTGTTCTAAGGTATTTAGGGCTGAGAGAACTTGAAATAAATGGACTCCATATTTGACCATCCACATGGGTCCCTGCCTCATCATCTCTCCGCTAAGACCAAGGACTTGGGCTGGTCCTGAGATCCTCCTGAGATCTAGTCCAAACAGTATATTTTGGCACCCCAGCGTGAGGCTCTAGAAAGCACAGTATATTTTGGCACTCTAGCATGGGGCTCTAGAAAGCACACTACATATTCCAAACACAGACCCAGAAGAGAATGAGAAGCATCTATAAGCAAAACCCCAAAGGAAAACACAGCTTGGATATGAGTTCAACTAGAATTTCCAGGAGAAATAGTGTTTTCTAAAAAATTAAAAAGAAATATATAAATAAAAAGAAATATTTGAAGTAAATGCTTGGACAATAAGTTAATAGGATAATACAAATGATATAAATCCTTGCAACAGACTATGAAAAAATAAAATGGGCCAAACAGAAGTTAATGATTCTATGAAACATCAAGAAATATTAAAACAATGTCCAAAGGCTGAAAAACCAGAAGAAAGTATGAGTTATCTCATTTCAAAAACAACTGACTGGGGAAGAGGTGGTGGAAAGGAGAGATAATTTTTAAAAATCATTAAATTATTTTAAAAGCTATGGGGGGAAAAAGAAAGAAAACATATAAAGAAATTATGAAAGAAAACTGCCTATATTTTAAGGGAAAAGTGAAAGTTAAATTCCCTAATTATTACCAGAAAGAAACTCAGAAATGAAAACTTCTAGGAATAGCATAGCCAAAATCCAGAACTTTCAGATCAAAGAAAACTACTTCAAGCAGCCAGAAAGAAAGATCAAGTCCTGAAAAGCTACATTTAGTATACTGCAAGACTTAGTAGCTACTTCTATAAAGTATCAAAGAGCTTAGATATAGGATAATATGATATCAAAAGATATAGGCTTACAACCAAGGATAATTTACCAGCAAAAGTGAGTATAATTCTATGGGAGGGGAAGAAGGAATGGGTTTTTAATGAAAGGACTTCTAAGCATTCCTGATTAAAAGACCAGAACTGAGTAGAAAATTTGAAATACAAACAAGAGGAGTCAAGAAAAACATAAAAAGATAAATATGAGTTGAGCAGTTAAAAGAAATAAAAATGAAACCTCAGTATTCTAAAGTTATCAGGCATAGAGTGGCCAAATTCCTTCTTTCAAATAAAGTTTTGATACCAGAGAGAGTGAAAACAGTGAAAGAAAATATGAATCAATATCCCTAATGAACATTGATCCAAAAATTTAAATATACCATTAACAAAGAGACTATAACAATGCATCATAAAAAATATACATTATAGTCAAGTTATTTTTATACCAGAAATGAAAAGTTGGCTTAATACTAGGAATACTATTAGCATAACACACTCATCTATCTAAATAAGATAGACAGCCTGGGAATAGTTTTGATATGTTTTGATGAAGAAAAAAAGAAAAGGGTGGAAGAAAAGAATACCCTAAAGAAGGAAATCAAGGAAGGGTGGAGGACCTTATCTCATGGGAGAGTGCAAAGAGAAAATTATATGATATAAACAAAGAGGAATAGATTTTACTTGAACCTCATTTTCATCTCATCTGGTCAAATAAAAGTAGAAAACACACAGTTGGGTACATAAAAACATTTAATTCAGTGGAGAAACAGAAGAGAATTAGAAAAAGACAAGGGAAAAGGGGGAATAAGAAAGAGGGTTGATTAATGAAGGGATCAGTTATAAACAAAGCAAAGTCTAACCCCAGAAGTTGGGTCCTGAAAAGGGATTTAAAGAAAAAGAAAGAAAAGGCAAGAATCCACGATTGGGATTTAGATATGGGAAAGAAATGAGGAAAGGAGGAGAAGATTGCACCAAACATAAAACACTAGTGTTTAGAGTAGGAAACAAATAAAGAAAAAAAGATACAAGGATAGGATGAAGGGGAAACAAATAATTAGTGATCCTAACTGCAAATATGAGTAAGATGAAATCATTCATATAAAAAGACATCAGAATTGATGAGAAAAAATAATCCAATAATATACTGTTTAGAGAAGAAACACATTTAAAGAACGCAGACTGACACAGTTAAAATATGACAGGAGCAAATTATGTTATATAACTTGAAAAGGCAGGGGGTAGCAATCATGATCTCAAACAAGGCACCAGGGGGGAAAAACATATATATACTTGATTAAAAGAGATTAAAAAAAAGGAGATTACACTACACTGAAAAGTACTAGAAACAATGAATTAATATCACTGCTTACCTAGTAGCATGGCATCTAAATACTTACAGAAATTATAAGAAGAAATAGGCAGTATAATTGTAATTGTAAGGAAAACACAAATGTACCCTTTTCAGAGCCAGAAAAATCTAATTAGAAATAAATATAAAAGAAGTTAATGAAGAGAATTTTTTAAAAATTAGATAATAGGAATCTTTGACAATTGTTGAATGGAAATAGACATGTATTTACATATTTCTACACTGTATGACACTTTTACAAATAATCAAAATGTATTAGGACACAAACTTCACAAACGCAGAAAAGCAAAAATATTAAATACATTTTTACTAAAACAGTTCACTAAAATATTGATAAGTAAAGGTCCCTTGAATAAAGAATTTAAATTAATTAGATACTAAATGAATTATTGTTACAGAATTTGTGACAAAGAACAAATCATAGAAACCAAAGGTAACTTTATTAATCATCAATGAGAATTTGATGCACTTACAAGAGAATTATATAAAATATTCAAAGAGCAATTAATTCTAGTATACCCCATAGAATATTAACTGTTTGAAAAAATGGGAAAAGAAGTCCTACTGAATTTTTTCTATAAAATAAATACAGTCTTGATACCTAAATGAGAAAAAGTAAAAACAGGGAAAGAAAACTATTAGACCAATATCCCTAATGAATAGTGATAGATCCCAAAATTTCAAATACATCATTAGCAAAGAAAATATAACAGTATACCTTAAAGAATATACATTATAACTAAGCTATATTTATATCAGAAATGCAAGGTTGCTTTACTATTAGGAACACTATATTATATACCACATTAATAACAAGTATGACAAAAGGCATATAACTATATAAACAACAAATAGAAATAATGAGATATGACATTAGAATACATAGGAATGACTCTACCTTATCTTAACACTATAACTAATATCTATCTTAATCTAGGAACCAGCATTATATATGTTGTCAATAAACTAGAAGCCTTTTCAAAAATTAGATTGGAGGAAATCCAAGGGTGTCTATTATCACCATAGCTATTTAATTTGGGACTAGAAATGCAAGTTGTAGCAATCAGATAAGAAAAAAACATTGAGGGAATGAGCATTAGCAAAGAGAAAAGAATATTATCTTTCTATGCTGGTGATATAACTTTATTTAGAGAACCTTAGAGAGTTATCTAAAATTAACTGAAATAATAATTTCAGGAAATTGTTTAATGTAAAATAAAATGATAAAAATCATCAGAATTTTCTGTTAACAACAAAAACAAACAAGAGTTAGAAAGAAAAATTCCATTTAAAGTAGTTACAGAATATGCAAAATATTTGTGTCTACTTATCAAGAGAGGTACATGAAATACATGAATATAACTACAAAATATTCATTAGAGAAACAAAGATTGACATAAATAATAGGAAAAGTATTAATTGCTCATAGGGAGGTCAAGCTAAAAATAATAAAATGACAATATTACCTAAACTAACTTATTTTTCAGTGTCATATTAGTCAAATTTTCAAAGTTTTACTTCATAAGCCTAGAAAAAATTAACCAAATTCACCTAAAAGAAAAGAAGGTTAAGAATCTCAAGGAAATAATGAAAAAAACTAAGAAAGAAAAGGACATAGAAGTACTAGATATCAAACTACACTACATAACTATGTTACAAACTGGTTAAGAAACAAAGAGATCAAATCAGTGGGACAGATTAAGTTCACAACATACAGAAACAAATACAGTAGCCTAGTGTGTGATAAACCCAAAGACCTCACTTCTCCAAGGAAAGATTCCTTATTTGACAAAACCTTTTGGGAAAACTGGAAAGCAGTCTGGCAGAATATAGGTATAGACTAATATCTCACACCATGTTTCAAGATAAATGTTAAAGGTATATGTGACTTAAGCATAAAGGTGACATCATAAATATATTAGAACCAGGAAGAAATTACCCTTCAAATCTGTACTAGAGGCAAAGTTTATCATAAAAAAAAGAATCGAGAGCATCACAAAAATGGACAATTGTGATTACATAAAAGTTTAAAAGTTTTTGCATAAAGGAACTAAAAACTGAGTGGATGCCCATCAATTGTGGAATGGCTGAATAATTTATGATATGTGAATATAATGGAAAATTATTATACTTGAAGAAAGGATCAGCAGGATGATTTCAGAAAAGCCTGGAGAGACTTAAGTGAACTGATGCTAAGTGAAGTAAGTAGCACAAAGAGAATTTTGTACATAAAAACAACACAATTACATGACAGATTTGGCTCTTTTCAACAATGAGGTGATTCAGGCCAATTCCGATAGACTTGGGATAGAGAGAACCATCTACATCCAGAGGGACAACTATGGGGTCTGAATATGGACTGAAGCATAGTATTTTCACTGTTGTTTTGTTGTTTTGTTTGCTTGCTTGTTTTTTCTTTCTTATTTTTTTTTCTTTTTGGTCTGATTTTTCTTGTGGATCATAATAAATGTGGAAATATGTTTAGACAAATTGCACATGTTTAACCTATATTGGATTACTTGCTGTCTAGGGAAAGAGGAGAAAAATTTGGAACACAAGGTTTTCAAGGGTAAATGTTGAAAACTATCTTTGCATGTATTTTGAAAAATAAAAAAGTTATTAGCTTTAAAAAAAAGGAAAAAGAAAGAGTGTGAGGTTATAAACCGGGGAAACTAGAAGAATGGTGGTGACTTGGACAGAAATGGGAAGTTTAGAAAAGGGGAGAATTGATGGAGAAGAAAGATAATGAGTTCAGTTCTGGGAATAGTGAATTTGAGATGTCTATGGAACATCCAGTTTGAAATGTCTAAAAAATTTCAGGTAAGATTGAAACTATCACTATTAAAGATAGAGGAATGCAAATTAAGACAACCCTCAGGTTCTACCTCACACATCTCAGATTGGCTAAGGTAATAGGAAAAGATAATGATAAATGTTGGAGGGGATGTGAGAAAACTGGGACACTAATGCATTGTTGTTGGAGTTGAGAAATGATCCAACCACTCTGGAGAGCAAATTGGAACTATATCTAAAGGGCTATCAAATCATGCAGTGTCACTACTGGGTTTGTATCCTAAAGAGAACATAAATGAGGGATAAGAACCAACATGTGCAAAAATGTTTGTATCAGCCCTTTTTTGTAGTGGCAATGAGCTAGAAATTGAGTGGATGCCAATCAATTAAGGAATGGCTGAATAAGTTATGACATATGACTATAATTATTGTTCCATAAGAAATGATGAGCAAGCCGATTTCAGAAAAGCCTGGGAAGATTTACATGAACTGATGCTGAGTAAAGTGAGCAGAACTACGAGAACATTGTACATAATAACAGGAAGATTACATAATCAGCAACAAAGTGATTCAAGACAATCCCAATAGACTTGGATGCCAACTGCACAATGGAGACTGAATATAGATTGAAACATAGTATTTTCACATTCTTTTTGTTTGTTTGCTAGCTTGCTTTTTTTTTTTCTCGTTTTTTTCTCTTTTAGTCTGACTTTTTTTTGCACAATATGACAAATATCAGAAAAGTGTTTAAAAGGATTGTACATATTTAATCTATATCAGATTGCTTGCAGTCTTGGAAAGCAGAGAGGTAAAGGGAGGAATTTGGAACACAAAGTCTTACAAAAATGAATATGAAAAACTATCTTTACATGTATATGGAAAAATAAAATTATATTGAAAAGGGAAAAAAGAAAATAAAAAAGGCATGTCATAAAGGAAGTTTCCAATGGAAATATATATATTTATACATATATATAAATTTAAAAATAAAGTTCTTATTTCCAAGATATATAAAGAACCTACTTCAAATTTATAAGAATTACAGTAATTTTCCAAGTTGATACATGGTCAAAAGATAAGAATAGTTTGTTTTCTTAGGAAGAATACACACTATTAATAGATATCTGAAAAAATGCTCTAAATTACTACTAATAAGAGAAACTCAAATTAAAACAATTCTGAAGTACTATCTCACATCCATCAGATTGACAAAATTTGTGAAAAAGGAAAATGACAAATGAGGTTTATTAATGCACTGTTAGTAGAGCTGTGAACTAGCTCAGTCATTTTGTGAAACAATTTGGAACTATGTCTCTGAATCTATTAAATTAGACATACCTTCTGACCCAGTAATATCAATATGAGATCTGTACCTCAAAGAGATGAGAGAAAAAAAAAAGACTCATATGGGGAAAAATATGGAGTTATAGAAAAGAGCTAGAAACAGAGTGTGTTCCTAGCAATTGGAATATGGTTAAATCATGTGAATGTGATGGAATTCTTCTGTGCTGTAAAAAATGATAATAGTAATGGTTTCAGAGGAACATGAGAAAACTTGAATAAACTGATGTAAAATGAAGTAAGCAGAACCAGGAGAACAATTTATACAACCACAACAATCTTATAAAGACAAACCTTAAGAACTCTGATCAATACAATGAGCAACTATAATTCAGAGGATGAATGACAAAATTACTACCCACCTCCAAATTTGAGAAACAATTGTCTAGAGTGCAATTCAATTTATATATTTTTATCATAGCTAATGCAAAATTTTGTTTTGCTTGACTATACATGTTTGTAACAGGTTTTGTTTTTCTTACTTTCTCAATATGGGGAGAAGGTGAGGAGACAATTTATAGATAAAAATAAAATGAATTTTTTTTTCTAAAAGAAATAATGTAGACTTAGAATGCAGGATGAGACTTTTTTTGGGAGGTGGGGTACATGACCAGTATGGGACTTGGTTTTGTTTGACTCTACATATTTATTACAAGGTTTTTGTTTTTCTTTTTTCTCAAGAGGGAGGGGAGAAGTGGAAAAGAGAGAAAACAGATTTTTGTTAATTAAAAAACACAATTTTAGATCTTACCATTGGGTACAAAAAAAAATCAAACTCAGAAGTATGATATTGAAGCACTGCTAGACAGCCGTTGGTCTGAAAGAGATCTAAGAGGTTTTGTGGACTGAAAGCTAAATATGAGTCAATCATGTGATACAGCAGCCAAAAACAGTAATTTGATCGTGGGCTGCATTAGAGAGGCTTAGTAACCAATATTACAGAGGTGATGGTACTGCTGAATTCTACCCTGATTAGACATCTAGAGGAATGTGTTCATTTCTGGAGATCACATTTTAGAAGTGACATTGATAATCTGGAGCACATTCAGAGAGCAAGCACATGGCAGAAAATCTCACCATCTACAATATGACAATCATTTTAGCTTAAAATATTTATCCTGGAGAAAAGGAGACTTCAATGGTTTTGATAACCATTTTCAAATCCTTGAAGGATTGACATGTAGAAGAGAGATTACATGTATTCTTATCAACCTCAGAGGGTTGGCATAGGAAAAATGGGTGAAAGTTGTCAAATGGTGTATTTAGTCTTAATTTAAATAAAAATTTCCCTATGCTTAAGACTAGAAGTGAAAGTTCCTTTGGGAAAGGATGCTGGATGTCTTCAAAGAAATGATCACTTGCTGAATGTTTTGTATACAAGTGTGGCGAGGACTACATGACCTCTGAAATCCTTTCCAATTCTGAAACTCTCTTAGTCTTGGATTATATGAAGACTAGCTTGGTCCTCTGTATCAGAAAGTTAGTCACCAGGTGATGATTTTTTTAAGCCACAGAAATTTGTGATTTGTCTACTATGGAATGGGGGAATTTGTATTTTACAATGTAGAAGACAGCCTGCAGGGATGTACTGAAGTAAATGAGAATTCATAAACCCTCTGCCAGCAGCCTGTTTTTTAAACCAAAGAACTAAATGTTTCTGTACAATTATTTTATTCCAAAAGATCAGAGACTGTTATCCCATTAATATAAGTTCTTTTCATCGGTCTCCTTCTACCTTTCAGCCCAATGAGAGAATAGTGGAAAATATACAAATATAAAGAGGCAATGTCTTCATAATCTGATTATCTTCTGTATGGATTGTACACAGAAGAGACATTCATGCCAGGCTGATTTCCCTGTAGTATCTCTTCTTCACAGTGCTCCTTGGCTACCTCTCCCTGCTTGCTCTTAATGGACATGAATTAATGGAATGCCAGTTTAAGCATAATGGCACTAAGAAAATTAGTCTTCTACTGCTACAAAAAAAATTTAACAATCTATAGAATTTTTGGCTAAAACCAAGGAAATAATCTTTTGGATTGTCTATGTCATTGCCTCATTCCAGTAGCACAGATGTGTTGTGTGGTAAATGTTTGTCACTGTTGATAAATTTTATATGCCAAGTATTGCCAAGCAACTCCTTTGTTCAAGAAACACCAGTGGCTTCCCTAATGCTTTCAGAATCTGTTGCTGTTTAGTCATTTTTAGTCATTTCTGACTCTTTACAATCCCATTTTGGTTTTTCTTAGCAAAGATACTGGAGTGGTTTGCCATTTCCTTCTCCAGTTCATTGTATAACTGAGACAAACATAATGAAATGACCAGTGACATTAATAAATGACCTGAGGTCATATTTGAACTCAGATCTTCCTGCCTCCAGGCACTCTATCCAATGTACCACCTAACTGCTTCACTTGATATTTAAAGTTCTTTAGAGTTAAAATTTACAATTTCACAAATACAATTTCACAAACCTTTCCAGGCTTATTACACATTACCCTTTTTATTGTTCCTTACATGACATTCCATCTTCTATCTTCTTGGTTTTGCATATATTTCTTTTTTAAATTAATTTTATTTAAAAAAACAGAATAAGAAAAAAGAAAAATAGAAAAGTAACACAACACAAAACAAAACAAGACAAAAGAGAACATTTGGCATGCACCCAGCAGAACATCAGGGAGGATTCAAAATATATAACAACAAATATCAGTTCAAGAAAGCATATGTATTAGTAGAAGAGATTATATTCATGAATTCATCGTAAATTGTTCTGTTCTCTGCTGCTCATCATTTTTACTTTATTCTTTTCTCCCTTTTCAGCCCCTCCACCATTCCCAAGCAGACTATAATTAAGAAAGGATATATTTATGTATACATATGTAGATATATTCACACATACACACATACACATATCTTTCCTATCCCTGTTGACTCTTTTTTTTTTTTTTTAAAATTCTGCTCTTAACTTGCTTTGCTAGTATTTTACCTCCCTCCCCCCCTTCCACCCCTTCCACCCATGGATCTCTTCCTTGTCTTCTTTCCTCACCCTTTGTTTCTCCTTCTACCCATCTTTCCTCTTCCTTATATCTTTATAGTTTTTGGCCGTTCAGAGTATAGCACCTGACAGTATATATGAAGTGTTGCCTATTTAACCCATTCCTAATGTGAGTAGATTTTCAGAACTACGAGCCTTCCTTCCCTGCTTATGCCTCTGTCTATTCTTCCTCTGTGCTTCATTTGTATAACATAATTACTATTTTTACCTTGACATTGCTCCAATCTTTTGAGTTGCCTTATCATTGATGTCAATCTTAAATATATGGTATTCATTTCCCATGCAAAAAAATCACAAACAATTTGTCCATGTTGAGTTTCTTGAAATTGGTCTTTGATACTGGCTTTTTGTATGTTAAATTTTCTAATAATAAGTTTGGGTTTGGTTGAAAGAAAGTCGTGGCCATAGGCTAGTTCTTTTGATTGTTGGTAAATATGATTCCAGGACCTGTGGTCTTTTATTGTGGCTACTGATAAGTCCTGTAGAATTCTAATTGTAGCTCCAGCATATTTGAATTGTTTTTTCCTAGTTTCTTATAAATTTTTCTCTTTGATCTGGGGGTTTTGAAATTTGGCAATAATGTTTCTATGTGTATTTCATAAAGTTTCTCACTGAAGTGTTGATCAGTAGATTTTTTTTCTATTTCTACTTTGTTCTCATGTTATATCACCCCAGGACAATTTTCTTAGATTATTTCTTTGCATAATTGTATCAAGGCCTTTTTATGGTCACAACTTTCAGGCAGTCCATTTATTCCTATATTTTCTGTTCTTGATCTGTTTTCCAGATCTGTTGTTTTTCTGATGTTTCACATTCTGGTCATTTTTTCATTCTTTATAGTGTGTTTTGTTATTTCATGGTCTTTCATAGATTTGCTGGCTTCCCCTTGCCCAATTCTAATTTTCAAAGAGTTATTTTCATCTTTGGGACTTTGTATCTCCTTTTCTAGTTGGTTAACTTTTTATATATATAATCTTGTTTTTCTTGTTTTTTTTTTTCTTAATTTTTTCCTCAATGTCTCTCATTTGATTTAATTTTTTTTTAGTTCTTCTATAAAGTCACTCTGTAGGAGAACCATTTCATATTACTTTTTGGAAGAAAAGCTTTTTTTTTTTTTTTTTTTTTTACTTCAGTGTCCTCCTTTGAAGATGCGCCCCAGTCTTCCCTGTTCCCATAAGTACAAATGCTTTTTATATTCTTTTTATCTTTATGATAGATAACCTTATTTTCTTTGTAAATGCTTTCTATAACTTTACTTGTGAACTTACTGTCTTTCCTGTATGCTTCTTGAGGGTAGGCAAGAATTGTTTCATTTTTGTTGTTGAATACAAAATATGAATATGAATATGAAAGCATACACTGATACCCAGATGAAAATCCCCACAACTAATCCAGCTATGCCATTTTCTCCTTCCTTTCTCAGCTACAGTTTCTCACTTCTTTACATGTGAAAAATCTTATGACTAATATAGAGTGTCATTCAAGCAGCAGAGACCAGGTGAGCCCTCCCTGGAGAAGAAATGCTGTTCATCAGGGTGGGGACATGGCATGATAGAGCACAGTAGCATCCATAAACCTGACTGGGAGCTCTCAGACCAAATCATTACTTAATGTAAAGAGAAGCAGAAAATTAAGGCCTGGAGACAAGGGAATAATTAAAATACAGAATGATAGGATAGGATTCTCTTTTTTCCCCCATGATGAAGAGATAGTCTCAAGAATTCCATCCTGCCAGAATGGTGTCATTCCAGGATGAACTAGGTGAAATTTTGATGCTCCATGGATGGGATTAAAGATGAGAGGGAAGGAGGGCATTCCTTTGGTCTTAGATATAGGAAATATAGGGAAACCTAGAAGGAGAGAACTCTCCCAGAAAGTAATGGAGTAAATTTAAGGATCAGAGAAGTGGCCTTTACTTGGGACTGGGAGAGAGGAGGAAAAAAAGATGAAAATGGATGTCAAGGGAAAGGAAGGAAGGAAAATAAGTGGCTTGTTTTCACAGCTTCTTCACAGATATTAGAACAGTATGTACAGTCTTAGTAAAAATGATTGGCAAGATGGTAGATAATTTTAAAAGGTTATTACTGTAGAATCTAGTATAATGCAATAGAATGCTAAAGGGACTTCCAGTTAATATGGCAAATAGAATGTTCATAGTGGAACCTAGCTCTCCTGTATATACTTCTGCATAAAACTCCAAAAACTATGTATCAGATAAGAATCAAAAAGAGCTAAAGTGAAAAACTAAATTTCTCCATCCAACTCAAGACTGCACAAAAAGATAGCCAGAAAACTGAATAAGGGGAGAGGGACCATGCCCAAGAAACCAATGTAAGTTTGGAAAAGTATGTCAGCATCTTTCCATTGACTGACCAGGGCATGTGACATGAAGCTAGCAGTGGTCTAATTAAAGATGTTTCAGAGGGAACTAAAGCCCATACTCCTCTGTACACACAAGAGGAAATGGCAGCCAGCACCAAAACCTCCCAAAATTAGAAATAGAACCAAAGAGGACATGACCACTCTAGTACTAGAGACCTAGAAAAGACAGAACCTAATCCTGGTCTAACGTTCCAAGCCAGTAACAAAGGCTTGAGAGAGATGCAAATAAAATAAACTGTTAGGGGTTAATAAATGTCCCAAAGGTAAAACCATAAGAATAGACTCATTACTGGAGAAGTATAAAGGAAGCCTGAAGATTTTTTTTTAATGGCTTCTTACAAGGACTTGGCAAAAGGACTAAAAATTGAAAAATAATTGAAATAAGTATTGGAAGGAGAATAAATAGCTTAAAGAAAAAGTATATGAATACAGCTAGGAGACATTTTTGCAGAAATAAAGAGAAATATTAGAGAAATATTAATTGCTGATGGGTAGGCCAATCCAGCATAACAAAAATGACAGTATGGAAGAACAAAAGGTCAGGATTATCAAGGGAATTAATGAAAAAAAATGCAAAGGAATGTGATCTAGCTGTGCCAGCTAGGTCTTATACTATACTCTGTACAATGTAACTATAATCATCAAAACAATTTTGTACTGGGCAAGAAACAGAGAAATTAATTAGTAGAATATATTAAGTATGCAACATATAGTTGCAAACATAATAATATAGTGTGTGAAAAACCTAAAAACTCCCATCTCCTGAAACTATTAGGAAAATTGGAAAAGAGTTCAGCAGAATCTATATAGATAAATATCTCCATATTCCCATCTAAGTTTCTAGTGGACTTAGACATTAAGGGTGACATCATAAGATAAAGATTTATATCTAAGAATAATTTACCCAGGAAAACTTAATATTATTCTGAAGTGGGGGGAGGGTTTTAAAGAAATAGGGAACTTCCAAGAATTTGTGATAAATAGCTTGAGTAGAATTTTTGAAATGCAAATATAGAAATTGAGAGAAATTTAGGGAAAAAATGCTGAAGCAATTGAACAAGATTATAAAATAATTATGCAATTTCATTCTAATAAGAGAATCCCAATGTCTTCAGTGGTCATAAAGGGAGTTAAAACAGACAGAAATACTAGTGGTGGTTGTATTTTGTTTTAATAGTCTTCAGAGAAGAAAGAAGGAAAGCCAACACACCACAGTAGAAAGAGTATAGAACTTAGCTACACAATTAGGGTACATGAGGAGATTTTATAGATACAGAGTGTGAGAGAAGCAAGCATAACATGAACTTTTCTTTCATTGGAACCAAAAGATAGTTGAACACATATGCATATATATTCACATATTTGGAGTTTTGTGGGGGGAAAATTGTCTACTGCAGAAAGCACAACTCTGATGAGCTGGCCATGTTGTTCAAATAACAAATGTATGTTTGTCTAAGAGACTATTTTGTAGAAAACTCACATAAGACAAGTTCTCACATAGAGGTCAGAAAAAGTGATACAAGGACAGTTTCAATCAATTCCAAGAACTTTGGAATTGATTGCAAGACATGGGAGACATTGGCACAGATATGCCATCCAGCATAGCATGTCCATGTCAAAGAAAATGCTATATTCTATGAGCTAAACAGAATTGAAGTATCTAGACACACACATACACAGATACATACACACACATATACAAACAGATAGGGATCAGAAGATATAGAGAAATACACAATTAAAAAACCGTATTATTGATGTAAATAGAATGAAATTATGAAAGAGAAAGAGACAGAAAGAGCGAGAGCGAGAGCGAGAGAGAGAGAGAGAGAGAGAGAGAGAGAGAATGTGGATTAAATCCAAAATATGCTATTACAAGAAATATGCTTCAAACATAAAGATTAAAATAGAATTAAAATAAGGGCCTTGAGGAGGAATTTTCAGGTTTCAAGTACAAAACAACAACAACAAAATATCAATGGCAATCATGCTCAAAGGCAAAACAACAGTAAAAATATATGATTTTTTTAAAAAAGAGATTAACCAGGAAATTATTATACTTAAAGGAAACACATATAAAATAATATCAATATTTTACAAGTATATAATTGAATAGCATAGCACCTTAATACTTAACAGGAAGAAATAGACAGTAAGTCTATATTTGGGAACTTCAATAAATTTCATCTGAATTGGTGTAATCTAATGAAAAGCAGCTAACAAATTGAATAGAATTTTAGAAAATTTAAATTTAACTATTTCAAAAAATTTAAAATTTAACTATTCTGGAAAGCAATTTGGAACTACAGCCAAAGATCTATAATACTGTACATACCCTTTGATCTAGCAATAATACTACTAGTTTGTATTCTAAAGAGATAAGAGAAAAGGGGACAGGATCTATTTGTACAAAACTATTTATAGCAGTTCTTTTTGTGGTAGCAAAGAATTGGAGATCAAGGGGATACCCATCAAAAAGGAATGGCTGAATAAGTTGTGGCATATGATTGTGATGTAATAATATTGTGCTTATAAGAAATTACAAGCAGGATAATTTTGGAAATACTACGAAGACACATGAACTTATGTAAAGTGACATAAGCAAAACTAGAAGAACTTTGTGAATAGCATCAGCAATATTGCATAATGATAAGCTGTGAAAGACTTAGGTATTCTGATTAAGATAATGATCCAAGACAGTTCCAAAGAACCCATGGCAAAAAAAAAAAAAAATGCTTTCCACCTCTGAAGAATTCAAATGAATTCTGAATGCAGATTGAAGCATACGTTTTCATTTGCTTTGCTTTTATTATTTTATTTTGCTTGTTTTTTTCCAACATGGCTAACATAGAAATATGTTTTGCATCATCCATATGTATAATTGATATTAAATTGCTTACCTTTTCAAGGAGTGGGGAAGAAGAGGAGAGAGGGAGAGAATTTGGAGCACAAAAGTTTAAACATTATTTTTTTTAAAATTAAAATGCAATTAGAAATTATTTAATAAAATAAATAAAAATAATTAAGAAAAATAAATAAAGATGAAATAAGGCATCAGAAATTATTTTGCCCAATTGTTGTCCAAAAAGTATATATTGGAAAAAAGTATATAATGGAAGAATTTTACAAAAATATAAAATACCTATATTTAAATAGTAGAAAATATAAATAATCCAATTACAAGAAAAGAAATTGAAAAAGCCATATAATTTCTGAAAGAAAATATCCTAGAAGCATATGGACTTAACATTCAAAGAACAGTTATAATTACAATGTTATATAAGCTATTTATAAAAATAGAAAAACAAGATATCCTATTAAATTCCTAATATACAAAAATGGCCCTAATCCTTAAAGCAAGTAGCAATGAAACAGGAAAAGAAAACCACAGACTAATATTCCTAATATATGCCAATGAAAAAATATATGAAGCAAAATATTAATTAAGAAGATAAAATGATATATTAAGATTATGTAGCATTAACAGATTATATTTTATGATGAATGCAGGGTTGATTAGTTATATTGAGTGGTAAACATGGTAAACTATATCAGTAACAAAGAATAAAAATCACAAAATCATGTCTACATATGCTGAAAAACCTATTGATAAAATATAATAATCATTTTTTAAAAAACCTAAACCACACAGGAATAAATTGACTTTTCTTTAATCTACTATATCTAAAACCAAGAATCAGCATTATTGAAATGAGGAAATGCTAAAAATCTTTCCAATAAGAAGAAAAAGTTAAAACAAGATTGACCATTTTTATGTAACCCTAAAAAAAAGCTTATAGCAATAAATAAGAAAAAAAATTGAAGGAATAAGCATAAAGAACAAACAAAACTATCTTCTTTGAAAATTATACCTTCTACTTAGATTATCTCAAAGGCTTGACTAAAAATTAATTGAAAAAATAACTTTAGCAAAATTCCAGAATATAAGATAAACTCACACAAATTGCAAGCTTTTCAATATACAATCAACCAAACCCAGTAGAAACTGAGATTTTAAAAAATAACTACAATAGGGATAAAATATTTGGGAGTCTTCCTATCAATACACTATAATAATATAAATAAAATTGCAAAACACTACAAATAAATAAAACCAAATCGTTGGAGAAATATTATTTCTGGCTAGCCTATACCAATAAAGCAAAAGATGACAATTTTATCTAAATTAATTAACTTAATCAGTGCCATACTTATTAAATTATCAAAGGACAAAGCTCAAAAAGAGAAAGCCAAAATCCATCTGAAATACAGATAAAAGATTAAGAATCACAAGAGAAATATTGGAGAAAAAAAGCAGGCAGAAAGGAAACCTAATGATATCAGATCATCAACTACAATTCAAAGCAATATTGATCAAAAATATTTGGCTTTGATTTAAAAAAATACAAAAATTGATCAGTGGGAGAGATCAGATAAACAAAGTACAGAAGTAAACAGACAGAAGTTTGGTAAGGACAAACACTCCCTGCTACTCGTGACAACTTACTATTTGCAAATAAAATTTGGAAAAATAAGAAAACAGTTTGTCAGAAATATGTTTGATACCACAATCTCACATCACATGCAATAACAGATTCTAAATAAATACGGACCTAAGTATAAAAGGTCATATCATTAACAGATTAGAAAAGCAGAAAATGATTTCATCTTTCCCAGATATGGATAGAGGAAAAATTCTTGACCAAGCAAGGAAAAGAGGGGACCACAAAATATTAAATAACCAACTTTTATTACATAAAATTAAAAAGCATCTACACAACCAAAATAATTTTATATATATATATAATTATATAGTAAATAGTATTTTTTTAAAACTTTGCACAAAGTTTTCTGATAAAGATCTGATACTCAAATTATATAGAGCAGATCTTCTTAAACATTAGCTACTCATAACCCTTTTTTACCCAAGAAATTTTTACATGACCTGGGGTATACAGGTGTATAAAATAAGTTCATAAATCAAAAATTTACTGATAACAAATCATAATTTTCCCACTCCCATATCCAATTATGAGACCCTATATGAGGTCAAGACCCACAGTTTAAGCTTTAAGAAGCTGGGATCTAGAGAACAGATTCAAATATAGTAGAAGCAAGAGACATTCTTCAATAGTTAAGATGGTACAAGATATAAATAAGCATATCTTAAGGGAAGAAAATCAAGCTATCAATGCCCTAGATCACTAATGACTATATATATATATGTTATACATCATAACATATATATATGCACAATAAAATAAACCTTATATTTTATTTCAAACTCATCAGATTGGCAAGGACGACATAAAAAGATCCCAAATCACTATTAGTAGAATTGAGAATTGGCCCAATATTCTAGAAAACAATTTGGAACTATACCCCAAAAAGTCATTAAATACTGTGCATACACTTTGACTCAGTCATACTCCTACCAGGATGATATCCTAAAGAGAATAAAGGCAAAAAGGAAAATACTCTTATGCACAAAAATGTGCATAGCAGCACTTTTTTTGAAGCAAATAATTAAAAAGTAAGTGGGTATTTATCAATTAGGGAATGGCTGAAAAAATTTTTATCCATGAATTTAATAGGATTTTTTATCAAAAGAAATGATAAAGGGCATCAATCCAGAGAAAATTAAGTCTCATGAACTGATACAGAATAAAGTGAGCAGAACCAGGAGAATAATTTGATACAATGTAATAGTTCTACACTGTAAAGAAAAACAATTTTAAAAGACTTACAAATCAGTGCAATGATCAGTACAATGAACAGTTATGATTCTGGAGGATAGATAATGAAGCTAGTTACACATTTTCTGACAAAGAGATAGTGGTCCCCAGGTACCAAATAATATGTGCATTTTCAGATAAGATTAATAAGTATAATTGTTTTGCTTGCTTATGCATATTTGGCACAAGGGAGAATTTTTTTTTAATTTAGGAAATTGGATGAGGAAAAGAACAAATCATATTTGTCAAAAATAGAATTAAAAAATGTAAGTCAGATTCTGGTGATTATTGAATTAATGTAAAAGAAATATATGTATTTTTTCAGCTATGTATATTACCTTTACTAAAAGACCATGTGATAGAGGAAGTCATGAAATCCTCTAAAACACATCTGGAAAAGCAAAAATTTTCTTTTGCAATTAAAAAAATAGAATGAATAAGACTAATATAAAGAAATGATTCAAATTAAAATGGAAACTAAATACTAAAGATGTATCATCCAAAAGGGAAAAAAATCAGAGAAATAAAAGATAATTTCATGAAAGAAAATTACAATAATGAAATATCATACCAAGACTTTTGGGTTGTGGCCAAAACAACCATTAGGGAAAATTTATATTTCTCTAAATACTTTTATAAAAAGAAGAAGAAGAAGAAGAAGAAGAAGAAGAAGAAGAAGAAGAAGAAGAAGAAGAAGAAGAAGAAGAAGAAGAAGAAGAAGAAGAAGAAGAAGAAAGCACATGTTGGCATTGATTATTTTGGCATAGAACAATTTTTAAAAACCTAGAAAAATAATAAGTCAAAATATTCTAAGGACAAAAATAGAAATTCTGAAAATTATTGAAGAGATAAAATTGGAAAAATAGGATTTGGCATTGTGGGGGGAAGTTAACAAAATAGATGGATCTTATAAAAAAGAAAATCAGATCGACAATATCAAAAATGAAAAAGGAGAGTGCATAACAAATGCTGAGGGAATAGAGTAAATTATTATAAATTATTTTTTACAATTATTTGCAAGCAAATATGACAACTTAAATGAGATGGGTATGAATATTCACAAAAATAAAAAAATATGCAGATTAGAAGAATAAAAAATAAAAATTTAAATACCCAGTCTCAAAAAAAGAAATCAAATAAGCCATTATTCCCCCCAAGAAAACAAGGAATGTATACATTTATAATTGAATTTTTTCAAACAATCAAGGAACACTTACTTCCAATATTACAAATATTATTTCAAAAGTATAAGAAGTGATCCAGCAAAATTCCTTCTACATAAAATAATATAGTCTTGGGGCCTAACCAGAGAGAGAAAAGCAGAGGAAGAAAATACAGAACAATTTCCTTGATGTTACTTTAAAAAGAATATACAAGCAAAAGCAACATATTTAAAATATTATACACTATGATAAAGTTGGATCTAGAGTAGGAATGAAGAGTTATTTTAATAGTAGGAAAAGTATAAACACAATAGACCATATTAATAACAAAAATATACAATCACATTATATCAATAGATACAGAAATTTTTCAAATAAAATATATTTCCAATTTATATTAAAAAGCATGGGAATAAATGGATCCTTCCTTCATATTTTAAACAGTATTTAACATTTTCTGCAATGGAGAAATGCTAAGAATTTTTTCAATAAAGCAAGCATGTCTATTGTCATGGCAAGTATTTAATATAACTTTAGAAATAAGATAAAAAGAAACTGATAGAATAAGCATAGACAAAGAAAAATCAAATAATCAATAATTTTTCAGATGATGATAAAAGTATTTATAGAATCCTAAACATTCAACTAAAATTAATTGAAAAAATTGTATAGTAAATTAGCAGTATAATCCAAATTGGTTCTCTTAATTCTCACCATTACTGGAGATTGGATCCTTTTGGGGTGGCTATAGCATTTCACCTGGGGGTTTTAGGCAACCTTAAGTGTTGGAAGATTATTCCTAATGCTATAGCTCATGAACCCACCCTTTCCTCACTACTATCAGAATCAATTGATTTCAATTATTCAGTGAAATTTAATTAGCTTTTAGAAATTGGGATAGTACTATAGTGATTTAGTAAAAGTAGTTGGTACTAAAATTTCCCCCAAAGTCCGTTACCCTCTCTCATTAGTACATATAGCCTAAGAGAAAATGGACTCAAGCTTAGTGCACATGTACTATGTAGTGACTTGTAGGTCTTGGAAGTCCTTCCTCCTTTTTTTTATAGGTTGGGTTCTTATGAAGTTCCCTTTAGTATAGCTTATTTAGCTTATTTGCTTAAATCTTCATAGAATCTTATCTTTCCTCACTGTTTCTAGTTTGCCCTCCCATTGCAGACACTATATTAACTGTTCTAGGGATATTATTAGGAATAGGATGTCCATATGAATGCTCCACAATTCCAAGATCCTCTTCTAATTGAAGAGGAGCAGGAAGAGATCAAAATGCTGTCCTTTCCCCTTCCTCCAATGATTTTTTTCTCAAGGTTTAGTATAAAGACTCCTACCACTAACTTCCAGACACCCAAATCTCCAAATCCAATTTGTATAATGCCCACAGATTATGATCAAATTCCTCAGACAATTCTAACATACTTCCTATGTAGCATCATTTCATTTCATGGCTTTAATTATTATTCGATTCAATGGCTTTCCAGCTACTAAGTTGGTTAGGTATTTTTTATATTTAGTCCAAAGTCGATAATTGATAAATTGAACAGTGTTCTCATGTGATAAACGTTGTTGCCGTTCATTCAGTTATGTTCAACATTTTGTGACCCCATTGTGGGGTCACATCAGGCCCTTCTATCCTCCATTATCTCTGAAAATCTGTTTGTTGATTCCATGACACTATATCCATTTCACTCTCTGCCATCCCCTTCTCCTTTTGCCTTCATATTTCCCAACATCAGTCTTTTCCAATAAGTCCTGTCTTCTCATTATATGACAAAAGTATTTGTTTCAGTTTCAGTATTTGACCTTCAATTAATAGTCTGTGAATTAATTTCTTCAAGTATTAATTGATTTGATCTCTTTGCTGTCCAAGACTCTCAAAAGTCTTCTCCAGGACCACAATTCAAAAGCTTCAATTATTCAATGCTCAGTTTTTCTTATAGTCCAGCTCTCACAGCCATACATTGCTATTTGAAAAACCATAGCTTTGACTAAATACTCCTTTGTCAACAAGGAGATGTTTCTGCTTTTTAGTATGCTATCCAGATTTTCCATTGTTTTCCTTCCAAGGACCAAGATAAAGCTACCTGTGTCAAAAGAGTGTGTTGATCAATTCACTCCCTCCCATCCTTACAATATCCCCTCATTTTTAATATTTGCTATCCTCAGCAATACATTATCCTTTTTTGAATGTCTTCCCTAGTGTTTTGTATTAATGAGTCTTCAGAAAAATCTGTGACATAGTTCTTAATCAAATCTGGTAATTAGCATTTTCTTCCATATTTCTAAATAAATAGACAATTTAGCAAACATATTTTACAAAGTTCTAATAAATTAGAAATCTATCTTGGTGCTTGCAAAAATCCCTCCTCAACCTTCCAAAATCAATAAAGATAGGGGGAAAAAAACTTCCTTCTCTTTTTTTTTTTCCTTTTATTTATTTATTTATTTTTTAAAATTTTTAAAAATTTTATAATAACTTTTTATTGACAGAACCCATGTCAGGGTAATTTTTTTTAACAAAATTATCCCTTGCACTCGGTTCTGTTCTGATTTTTCCCCTCCCTCCCTCCACCCCCTCCCCTAGATGGCAAGCAGTCCTATATATGTTAAATATGTTGCAGTATATCCTTGATACAATATATGTTTGCAGAACCAAACAGTTCTCTTGTTGCACCGGGAGAATTGGATTCAGAAGGTAAAAATAACCCAGGAAGAAAAACAAAAATGCAAATAGTTTACATTCATTTCCCAGTGTTCTTTCTTTGGGAGTAGCTGCTTCTGTCCGTCATTTATCAATTGAAACTGAGTTAGGTCAATCTACTTCCTGAAACTGAGTAGGAAATCTACTTCCATCAGAATACATCCTTATACAGTATCGTTGTTGAAGTGTATAATGATCTCCTGGTTCTGCTCATTTCACTTAGCATCAGTTCATGTAAATCTCTCCAAGCCTCTCTGTATTCATCCTGCTGGTCATTTCTTACAGAACAATAATATTCCATAACATTCATATACCACAATTTACCCAGCCATTCTCCAATTGATGGGCATCTATTCAATTTCCAGTTTCTAGCCACTACAAACAGGACTGCCACAAACATTTTGGCACATACAGGTCCCTTTCCCTTCTTTAGTATTTCTTTGGGATATAAGCCCAGAAGTAACACTGCTGGATCAAAGGGTATGCACAGTTTGATAACTTTTTGGGCATAATTCCAGATTGCTCTCCAGAATGGTTGGATTCGTTCACAACTCCACCAACAATGCATCAGTGTCCCAGTTTTCCTGCATCCCCTCCAACATTCATCATTATTTTTTCCTGTCATCTTAGCCAATCTGACAGGTGTGTAGTGGTATCTCAGAGTTATCTTAATTTGCATTTCTCTGATCAATAGTGATTTGGCACACTCTTTCATATGAATGGTAATAGTTTCAATTTCATCATCTGAAAATTGTCTGTTCCTATCCTTTGACCATTTATCAATTGGAGAATGGCTTGATTTTTTATAAATTTGAGTCAGTTCTCTATATATTTTGGAAATGAGGCCTTTATCAGAACCTTTAATTGTAAAGATGTTTTCCCAGTTTGTTGCTTTCCTTCTAATCTTGTTTGCATTAGTTTTGTTTGTACAAAGGCTTTGTAATTTGATAGAATCAAAATTTTCTATTTTGTGTTCAATAATGGTCTCTAGTTCATCTTTGGGCACAAATTTCTTTCTCCTCCACAAATCTGAGAGATAAACTATCCTATGTTCCTCTAATTTATTTATAATCTCATTCTTTATGCCTAGATCATGGACCCATTTTGATCTTATCTTGGTATACAGTGTTAAGTGTGGGTTCATGCCTAATTTCTGCCATACTAATTTCCAGTTATCCCAGCAGTTTTTATCAAATAATGAATTCTTATCCCAAAGGTTAGGATCTTTGGGTTTGTCAAACACTAGATTGCTATAGTTGACTATTCTGTCTTGTGAACCTAACCTATTCCACTGATCAACTAATTTATTTCTTAGCCAATACCAAATGGTTTTGGTGACTGCTGCTTTATAATATAATTTTAGATCAGGTACAGCTAGGCCACCTTCATTTGATTTTTTTTTTCATTAAGTCCCTTGAGATTCTCGACTTTTTATGAATTTCCATATGAATTTTGTTGTTATTTTTTCTAGGTCATTAAAATATTTTCTTGGAAGTCTGATTGGTATAGCATTAAATAAATAGATTAGTTTAGGGAGTATTGTCATCTTTATTATATTCGCTCGGCCTATCCAAGAGCACTTAATATTTTTCCAGTTATTTAAGTCTGACTTTATTTGTGTGGAAAGTTTTTTGTAATTTTGCTCATATAATTCCTGACTTTCCTTTGGTAGATAGATTCCCAAATATTTTGTGCTGTCAACAGTTATTTTGAATGGAATTTCTCTTTTTATCTCTTGCTGTTGGATTTTGTTGGTGATATATAAAAATGCTGAGGATTTATGGGGGTTTATTTTGTATCTTGCTACTTTGCTAAAGTTATGAATTATTTCTAATAGCTTTTTAGTAGAATCTCGGGGGTTCTCTAGGTATACCATCATATCATCTGCAAAGAGTGATAGTTTGGTTTCCTCATTGCCTACTCTAATTCCTTCAATATCTTTCTCAACTCTTATTGCAGAGGCTAGTGTTTCCAATACAATATTGAATAATAATGGTGATAGTGGGCACCCTTGCTTCACTCCAGATCTTACTGGGAAAGGTTCCAGTTTTTCCCCATTACATATGATGCTTACTGATGGTTTTAAATATATGCTCCTGACTATTTTAAGGAAAAGTCCATTTATTTCTATGCTCTCAAATGTTTTTATTAGGAATGGATGTTGGATTTTTTCAAATGCTTTTTCTGCATCTATTGAGATGATCATATGGTTTTTGTTTGGTTGGTTATTGATATAGTCGATTATGCTAATAGTTTTCCTAATATTGAACCAGCCCTGCATTCCTGGTATAAATCCTACTTGGTCATAGTGTATTATCCTAAGGATGATTTTCTGTAATCTTTTTGCTAATATTTTATTTAAGATAAAAAACTTCCTTCTCAAAGGGAAAGTCTGATCCTTTAAAGATTTGATACCACACCAATTAAATTATCTAGTTCAATTGATATGACCCTGAATCTGTAAAATAATTTAAGTTGTATTATCATTTTTATTATATTATTCTTCCCTGGAACCAGTGCTAGTTTTGTTGTAATTTTTGGTATCCCACTAAATCCAGCATAGAGAAGCAAAGCTTATTAGGGTCACTGTAGCAATGGAAACAGTGTTGCTATATAAGCACCAAGACAAATTGGTTTGGTTTCTCATCTTAACACTGAGGAAGTGACTTTCAGTCAACCCCAGGGACCCGCATGCTCAGGGAACTCTGAAAAAAAAATAAGCTTTTCTTCTGTGAGGGAGGAACAAATTTTGGTCAAGAATCTCAAGGGAAATAATAAAACATAGAATTAAAGAGATCCTAGGAGTGCTAGGTATTGGTTCAGAGAAATTATCAAAAGACTAATTTCATATTTCATGTCACAGGGAAGGCACAAAGTTGCAATAATTAGAGAGTAATGGGAAGTGTTGGAGGGGAGGAGAGAAAGAAACTGGGCTATTTTTATCTTGTATAAGAAGCAACAGTGGGCTGTGTATCTAGAAAAAAAGGAACACTGAAGAATAAATAATGGATAATAATTCAGTGTAACCTGGTTTGGACTCCAGCCAAAAAAAACCTGGAGAAATTCTGGTTTAACTTTTTTTTTTCACAGAGCCATCTTTTTTAATCTAAAAAAAATTAAACCCACAAATCAATCGGGTGAATGCAAATTAGTGAATTTCTTGTTATTGGAGATATTCAAATAGAATAAGTATTTCTTGTCACCTATCACAAAAGTTTATTACTTATAAAAGAGGGTTTCAAACTCATCAGCAAGGATCTTGGGATGAATGACTTCTAAGGTACCTTGAAGCTTCCTAATAGAAATGGCCAAAGGATATGAACAAACAATTCTAAAAAGACAAATTTTCAACTCATAGCAACCACTAGGAAGGTTGCTCCATATCACTAATAATAACAAACTATAATGATTGTAAATTTTTACCTCATACCATACAAAATGATGGCAAAATATGGTAATAGTTGATGGAATAAAGAGGCTGCAGGAATATAGACACACTAATGTATTGTTAGCAGCAATGTCAATTGTTCCAATCATAAAAAAGGAAAACAATTTTAAATAATTCTTTTTAAAAAGTGATTAAAATGTCTATAGTTTCTGGCCCAGATATTCCACTATTAGGCTTATACTCCAAAGAGGTTAAAACAGAAAGAAAGGTCCCATATATACTAAAATCGCTTAAACAGAACTTTCATAGTAGCAAAGAACTTAAAACAAAGCAGGTGTTTATCAGTTGGGCATGGCTAAATAAGTTTTGATACATGAAGATTAACGCAACGATACTGTACTGTAAGGAAAGATAATATTTATAAATCTACATTGTGAGAAGTTATCCTGGTTAACTTTCTCAATTAACAAGAAAATGAAGTCACAATACACAAACATCACCATAAGAACACAAAATCATAAGGGCAGAGCTACCTTTTGCTACAACCTTGGAGAAGATGTTCATAGAGTGTAATAAGCATTTGTTAAGTATTTACTTTGTGCTAGACACTGTGCTAAGTTCTCTACAAATATTATCTCATTTGATCATCATTATAATCCTGGGAGGTAGGTGTTAGAGACAGGTTGGATGTACTCTTGAAGGGAAAGTGTCAATGTTATTACAAAAGTTAAAATTTATAGAACTGATATTGAGAAAAGAAGATAATCCTCAGACTTCAGGACAGCAAAAACCATAATTAATCTGTCTCTTGAGAAGTTCTACTGACATTTTCTGACCAGTGCAAGGTAGATACTGCTTGCCAGAGAGGGTTAGCATCACTAGCCAACTATGAATTTAGTATATATTATCTGACAGGGAAGATTAATGTAGATACAGATGTTCTGTTTTGAAAATCTCATGACACCAAAGAAAGGAATATGGACTATATGTGACACTTGAGGAGCTGAACAAATGGAAGGCCAGGTGAGAATACAGGATTCTCAACAAGCAAAACACTAGCAACATATGTGAATATTATTTCATTCAATCTTTGTTGTTCACAGGTAATGGATGGCAAGATCAGACAGATGGGGAGAGACTTGGAAAAATGATAGCAAGCCAAAAACAAAGCAATGAAGACTTGAGGCTAGAGTCCTCAACTTGAGACAATGGCAAAAGGTAAAATTGTGTAAGGAAGTATTAGGGTGAACTATTGCTTATCCCAAACACAGAATCTGCAAATAGTGTTACTATGTATGGTTCTCTGGAAACAAAAAACCTTTGATGACTTTGGACATAGGGGTCAAGATAGAACCCTAGATCTAGTAAGTTATTTTACTGGCACATAAAGTCTGTGGACCTCAATAAGTATAATACTTAGCCTTGTTGAGGGTAAAGAAATATACTTTCAACTTGTGCTGCATACTTGTGTAACTTGTATTCACTTCTTTAAGGTAGATTTATACCCAAATTCATAGAGATTTTGCATTTAGAAATGGTTTGTGCTTATGTCTCCAGTTAAGGAGAAAAACTCTCTAACAGTAGCCTGGAATTGATCCCGTATGGCTCACATTATGCCCTCTTCGAGCAAAGGAATGCCTAGCAACAGAAATAACAGAGTTGAACAAGGGTGTTTATGAGAAATAATATAAATCTTGACAAATATATTCTTTATCAGAATAAGTTTAAAATAAACACTATCAGAAATTGAGTACTATTATTCCTTTTTCCAAGGGCTTATTTCTCTCCTTACTCCTACTCCTCAGTGAGCCATTGCCATACCCCCACCAAAAAAAATCAAAAACACCTAAAAAAATTCATAGTCACACACCCCTCCCAGACTGTCCATTTAGATGGAAGTCATCTTTCGTAGTCTTACAGAAGGAAATTGCAGATATGGCTGGCACAGCTACTGCTCTAGATTGGGGCAGTCATGGGACAAATTCCACCTCTGCCTTCTTCCTTTTTTCTCTTCATTCTTCTATAGTCTAGAACAATCACATGTTAACTCTGCTGATATTGTTTTACTCTCAGTGTCCCTAAGATGACAATGTGTTGTTTAAATGTTCAGGCTGTGAGTCCCTTTGAAGATGGTAAGATGTAATTTTAGACATTTTGATGCTAATCAAAGCTGGTTATTGTTTAGTTCAGAGCTTCTTAAACTTATTTTATTCACAAATGCTTTTTGCCTGAGAAGTTTTTATGTGGCCCCAGATATATAGATATATAATATGTGTATACAGATCAACATTTATTAAAAACAAATCATAATTTTTGTGACCCCCACATTCAGTTACAAGAACCCCAAATCCTATATTCCTTGCCATGGTCACAGATTCCCTTCCCCCCACTTCAAGAGCTGATCTCCTTAGGTTCCTCTCTTCCCAAAATGAGATGAGCTACAAATCTCAGAGAGTTTTGTGGCCGTGGAGTTTGTTACAATTGAAGAACATGAGCATCTACAAACCTTTGGAACTTGTTGGCAATGACTTTCATTTTCTAGAAGGAGATAGTAAGACTATAGCCCACATTTGGATGGTGACTGATGAGTTCATATGATTTGCACAGCACCCAGACTCAACTGAGTATCAGATAGTTTCCATGGTCATTAAAGTATTGTCTGGAAAGTTTGCTCAGTATATAGACTTCCTGCAAGGATCTAATCAGAGAGACTTTGAAAGCACACTACTTAAAGAGATGTTAGATTTTATTAGAGCCAGCTCAGTTGGATAGAACACTGGACCTGGAATCAAGGAAGACCTGAATTCAAGACACATGCTAGCTGTGTGATTCTGGGCAGTTCACTTATCTTCTATTTACCTTAATCCATTGGAAATTTTGTTTATGTTTGCCAAGAAAACCCTGTGGACTGTATGGTAACAAAGAGTCAGACATAACTCAATCAACTAAATCCCAGCTTCTTAAACTGGGGGTAGTGACCCCATTTGGCTTCTTGAAAATGAATATGGGGATCACAAAATTATGATTCATTATGAGTAAATGGTTGATTTGAATAACTATTTTATATTTCTATATACCTGGAATAATGTAAAAATTTCTCAGGCAAAAAGAGTTTCAAGTGTGAAAAGTTTAAGAAATCCTAAAATAAACAATAACAAGAAGCTTTGACTGGCACTAAAATGTCTAGAACTATATCTTATCCTTCTCAAAGGGATTCACAGCCTGAGCATTTAAACAAGACATTGCCAGTCATCTTAGGGACACTGAGATCAAAACAACAATGTCAAGAGAATTAACGTGTGACATTATGTCACATTATAGAACATATGTTTACCATTATCAGAATAACATCTCAGGTTTTATACTATACCTGCTGATATGCAGATAAGAATTACACCTTCTATTGAATTGTGGCTTTTGTGGGATTTTATGGTATCTTTTTTTGTGGGGAATCTTTGAGGATAGAGAGATTACTCTCAAACTTAGTACATCTCTCCACCAAAAGAAAAGCTGAAATAAATTATCCAGCCCAGCTATAATTTCAGCTCAGAACAGACCTAACAGAAACAAATGATTGTATGATTTTTCAGTTTGTATGCAACATCTTGAGCAAAAGACAGAGTTTTGCTAAGAAATCCTGCTGTTTATGAGACACATCAGTTAACAGCTTAATAGAAAGCAACTATACCTAGTTTCTATGAGATTGGGCAAATTGCCCATTTAAATAATAGCTTCAAAAACTGGGGGGTGGGGTAGGGACATAGTGACAATTCTCCACACACTCCCCAATGAATGAGAAGTGACTGGTGACTACTTACCTCAGCAGACTATAAGCAAAAAAGACCAACTAAGAGTTAGACAATGGATCAGAAATAAAATTTCAAGCAAAAAAAAAAAAAAAAAGAGTAAGCGTACTGTAACTCAACAACCAGTTTAATTAAACAGGGGGAGAAGACTGAATATATTTTGTATTAGGTCTTTTACTTAGAATCCACTTTGGTGAGTTTCCTTAGTCTCCTAGGGAATAAAGAAACTCCTAGAACTTCATCTATAATAATGTCTAGAGTAGAGAGACACCCCAAAGAGTATTCTGAAAAATCAACTATAGGCTCTACAAATTCAGGATTAAGAATGTAGGGTTACAGTGAAAGAACTCTGGGAGATGATTAAGAACCATTACATTGAATTCCCAATCCCTATATTTTTGCCTGCCAGAATTTTGGATTTCCTTCACAAGCTAATTGTACAATATTTCAGAGTCCAATTCTTTTTGTACATCAAGATAACGGTTTGATCATGTACATTTATTGTGTATCTAATTTATACTTTAATATATTTAACATCTGCTGGTCATCCTGACATCTAGGGGAGGGGATGGGGGGAAGGAGGGGAAAAATTGGAACAAAAGGTTTAGCAATTGTCAATGCTGTAAAATTACCCATACATATATCTTGTAAATAAAAGGCTATTAAAAAAAAAAGAATGTAGGGTTATATTTCTTGATGAGGACAATGATGAGTGAATATGATCAGCTGATTCAAGTTTAGGAGCAGACAGATCTGGAGAAGAGGTAACTGGCACAGTTTCACTGGTAGAAGGTCCCAATGCCTGGGATCCCAGGTCACAGGAAACTAGGTTTATCTGAGTTGTGCTAAACCAATTATGATGTTACAAGGAAAACTACAAAAAGCTACATGTATATACAGACATAACATAAACTGCATTTTGTATGTAATCATATACATTTATTGATGCAAATAGTTAATTTTTACATATTGGGCATCATAGCCACAGTTATGTTTAATTTTTCTATTTAAATAAATACTGCTTTTTATGTATGCTCTATTATTATGTGGACCTCATGTGATTATACTCGCATTTCTTTGTGTTATTAATTATGCATATTTGTTTAAAGGGATACTCATATACTATTGTGACATGTGCATATAATATGAACTGCATGTCCTATACTGTTTAAATCCTCCAACCACAGACCCCAAGCTAGGAATCTTTTTCATTTTTAGAAGTAGTTAAGGCACTGGGACCACAGTCAGGGAAAGTTCAAATTCAGCTTTAGAAAGTTACTATATGAAGCTGGGCAAGTCACTTGCCCCTTCTGTCTACCTCAGTGTCCTCAATTGTAACATGAGAAATATTTGTAAGGTTTAGGATAGTATCTTACACATAGTAGCTACTTAACAAATGAATGTTTCCTTCTTTCTTTTTTCCCTTTAGATTGTCCCTTGAAAGCCTGGAGCCCTTTCTCTGTTCACTGGGAAATTGTGTTTACCTTTCTTTTAAATATTTACTTTGTTTTTATAAATCTTGTTAACTAAAGACCTTTGCTAGTCTGAATATTTTAATTGGAAATGCATTTGGGAAGAGACAATTGGGGATTCTCAGGGAAACTCCATTCTTAGGGAAAAGGCATTTTGCCGTAGTGTTATATCTGTCTGGGGACTCAGAGCTGAAAAAATACAGAGAGAATTAGAGATACTTTCATATAATGTCCCAGAACAGAGAATGAGCATTTCTACTAGGAAAACAGTACAGACAATTAATTAGGAGAAGAGTGATGACAGATGGTCAAGGATGATAAATAGGAGTGAGTAAACCACCCTGTTCATCAAATCTCTTCCACTATTGTAATAATATGGCTATAAATCCAAGGATGAAAGGGACTTCAGAAGCCTTCTAGTACAACCCATTTCTTTTATAAAGAAACAGAGGTCCAGAGAGGTAAAGGGATTTATCATACAAGTAGTGATTAGTAGGGTCAGAATTTGAACCCAAGTCCTCCAACTATTGAGAGTGCAGCTTGGTATTGTTACTGAATTATTACAGTCATGTCCTTTAATTTGGGGTTTTCTTGGCAAAGATACTGGTAAGACACTGTATTCACTGGATCTGGAAATAAAAAGGCCTGAATTCACATCCAGTCTTTGATACTTACTTACAAGCTGTGTATCTTTGAGCAAATCATTTACACAATTTTCTCAACTTATAAAATGGAGACAACAACAGTACTTACCTCTGATGGTTGAGCAACAAATGAGGTGATATTTGGGAAATGCTTAGCATAATGTTTGGCACATACTGGACACTAAATAAATGCTAGCCATGATAATGATGATGATGGCAATGATTCTAATGAGCTCTCTATAACTCTTCCCCTTCTAACTCCTGTGAGTATTGTCACAGAGACATGAGACTCAGGGGAAAGCAAGTAAGTAGAATCTTTCCCAGAATTCACCAGTTTGGTGACATGGAAATTTTTGTGCTTTGAAGGAAATGTAGGAAGAAGTTGAGATGTCAGGTTGTGACATTATAACACAATATGGCATGGGGCACCCTTCCCCCTCACCCTTCAGTCCCAAAGCACCAGAATTAATGAAGGATGCTTCTGGGGGACACTGGAGAGCAAGAGCTAAATGAAAAAAAATTTCAATTGTTTGTCATTATTATTGTTGTTTATGAATCTATGCCCCCTTTACATAAAAGAGAAAAACTCTTATGTGGCAGTAGCTTGAAAGCAGGAGAGCAGGGGTCCTTTCTTTTTGCCAGAGCCAGAGCCTGGACAGAGAGATTGGAGTTGGTTTTCCAGAAGAGAATCAGTATATATACCAAAACAATCATATCCTTTGCACTAGTTAGAGAAGTCTAACTTATAGGTAAATACAACCTATATAGGAAAAGTTTTACTTTCTTAGGGCAAGGGTTAGGGAAATTTTGGGCACTGAAACTGCTGAGACTGGGGTCTACTCTCAACTTTGCCCTAATGAAGCAAAGATTTCTAACATAACTCTTAGTTCCCTATCAGGTTGTATTTGCATTGTTGTTGTTGTTGTTGTTATGCCCCTTGTATCTTTCCTTTACCACCCATCTCCACTGGATTATATAATACTTGAGAATGAATCTATCTAGATTTCAAAATCCCCCAGTTCCTTTTCCATTTTACCCACGTAAGATAATTGTGGCCACAACTGACCTCATCTTTGTCACAGCTCTGAAAACTATTACTGTCCATTTCTGAACTGAATACTAGGTACAATTCAGTAAAATTCACCCCCAAAAGCATTCCATGGAGAGAATGGCATGGGAGGGGGAAATTCCTTTCATCCAGGGGCTCCCCTGTATCCTATCAGGAACATTTTCTTGGCTCTGTGCCACAAAGTTCTTGTATTCAGGGCAGGACAGTGTCTAGAGGGAGAAGTGGCTGTGGTATGGGGGAGGGACAGGGTGACTCTGAAATTCCCTCTAGTGCCTCAGCATTCTATCTCAGAGGTATCTATTTTTACACCCTTTCCCAAAAGGGGCCCAGAGACAGCTCCATGGTCCCATCACTCAGCATGACTTTAATAACCAAGGGATCTGATTCCCTTTTGCTGCTCTGACGTCTTTGGGAAATTGGACCCAGGCTGAGGACCTGAACTATGTGAGGCACAGGGTGGGGAGTAACACTCACTAGCCTTTAGGCCCAAATGGTGGCCCTATGGCTCTCCAGCCAGGACCCATCAGATATTTCCTTTATCTTAACCATAACTAATGCATCTCTTAACTGTAAGTACATTGCCAAACATTCATTACCTTGAATCAACAGCATCCGTTTTGTTTGTCATAGAATCATAGAATGCTAATGGCAAAAGGGACATTAGATTTTATATAATGCACCTCCCTCATTTTATAGATGAAGAAGCTATGGTTTAAGAAAGGGAAAGTGACTTGCTGAGAAGGACTGCTTAGCAGAATCAGAACTGAAGTTTCTTGATTTACAATGCTCTTCCTTCCTTCTTCTTTCCCTCACTCACTCTTCCTTTTATCCTATCCTTCCACCTTTCTTTCTTCCTTCCCTCCCTTCCTTTTTTTCTTTTCCTCCCTTTTTTCTTCCTTCATTCCACTTCTCCTTCCTCCCTTCTCTCTCCTTCTTTTTTCTCCTTTTTCCTTCTGTTCTTTCCTTTCTTCCTTCCTCTCCCTTTTCTTCTTCCCCTTCCTCCCTCTTCCTTTTCTTCCTTCCTTCCTTTTCCTTTCTTTCTATCCTTCCTTTCCTCCCTCCTTCTTTCTCTCCCCACTTCTTTCTTCTTCCCTTTTTTCTTTCTTCCTTCTTTCCTTCCTTTTCCTTCATTCCTTCCTACCTTTCTCAGAGAGCATAAATAAGTGTCCATTTTTACATAATCAATAACTACCAGAGCACTTCCATTCTTCCTTCTTTTCCTCCTTCCTTTCTTTCTTCCTTCTTTCCTTTCTTCTCCTTTTGTTTTCTTTCTTTTTTTTAGACAATGGTTTTTCTTTTTATCCAACTGAACTTATGATCAGCACTCACATTTGTACCCTTTCTTTTCCCCTCCCTAGCAAATCATCTGAAAAAGATGATATAGATTCAGAGATATGCAATCCTGAAAAGTTATTAGTTTTCCCGCAACAAACCAGGCAAGAGAAATGCAATGAATAGATCCCCTCTGACCCTTAGACCTTTCCCTTACCTCCTCCTAATCCTTTCTCAAGATGCTCTCCCTGATTCTCTCTACCTTGTTTTTAAGATTCAGCATGAGATTCATCTCTTCCAAAAAGTTTTCCCCAGACCTTGCTCTTCTTCCCTTACTTTAAATTGACTTGGATTGAATATATTCAATCCACACCATGCTTTCTTTTTCTTGCCTTAGAATTGTTATAGAATTGTTCCTTGCTACGCATATGATCTTGAAAAGATGATTTAAGCTACCTGTGTCTGTTTCATCTGCAAAAATGAAGAGGTTGGATAAAATGACCTCTAAAGATCCATTCTAAATCTATGAGCCTGTGAGTTTCTTTGGGTTTTTATGTGGATCCTAGCTCTTTAACTAGATTATCAGTTTCTTGGGGGCAAGGAAAAATATGTTATGCTAATCATATGAATATTTCATGTGAAGAGAGAATGATAATTCAGTTTTGTTGCTGTTACTTTAAAGAGAAAGAATGATTATAAAGCTGAAATCACATAAGCCTCCAGAAGAAAAAAAAAGAAGGTAAACGAAAAGAAAGGTTTCAAACACCAAAATATTTGTCTTTTAAGATGGTAGCATAGAGCATTGTAGTTAGAGCCAGAGCTTTTGTTGTTTAGTTATTTCAGTCATGAACAACTGTTTTTGGCATTCTTTTTTTTTTTTTTTTTGGCAAAGGTACTAGAGTGGTTTGCCATTTCTTTCTCCAGTTCATTTTATAAATGAGCAAATTGAGTTAAATGACTTGCCCAGGAAAATGTCTTAAGGTGGATTTGAATTCAGATCTTCCTGACTCCAGGCTAGTGCTCTATCTAGTATGTCATTTAACTGGCAAATTATTCAGTACAAATTATTCAGAGTATCTGAGTTTAAATTCTATTATCAGTAATTACAAATCGGTAATTGCTACTGATGTGACTTGAACAAACTTTTCACTGCAACTCATTTTTCTCATCTGCAAAATGAGAATATTAAGCTAGATGTACTTACTCCAAGGTCTCTTTCCATTTCTAAATTTTATTATAATTTTCATTCCTTTGTTAAATTAAAGCGTTTTATTTTCAAAATATAATACATGGATGATTTTCAACATTCACCCTCACAAAACTTGTATTTTAAATTTTTCCCCTTCTTTCCCCCATCCCCTCTCTTAGATGGCAAATAACCCAATATATGTTAAAGATGTGCAATATATCTAGAAGATATATTTCCACAAGTATCATGCTGCACAAGAAAAATCAGATCAAAAAGAAAAAAATAAGAAAACAAAATGCAAGCAAACAACAAAAAGAGTGAAAATACTATGTTGTGATCTACATTCAGTTCTCACATTCTTCTCTCTGGATGAAGATGGCTCTCTAAATGACAAGATCATTGGAATTGGCCTGAATCATCTCATTGTTGAAGAGAGCCATGTCCATCAGAATTGATTATTGTATAATCTTCTTGTTGCTGTGTATAATAGTTTCCTGGTTCTGTTCATTTCACTTTGTATCAGTTCATGTAAGTCTCTCCAGGTCTCTCTGAAATCATCCTGCTGGTTGTTTCTTACAGAACAATAATATTCTATAACATTTATATACTATAACTTATTCAGCCATTCTCCAATTGATGGGCATCATCAGTTTCTAATTTCTTGCCACTACAAAGAGGACTGCCAGAAACATTTTTGCATATGTGAGTTCCTTTCCCTCTTTTATGAAGGACCTTCCTTCTTTTCACTCCATCATGACCCTCAATAATGTTTTAACCCCATCATGCTCCCTGAGTGCTCCTTCTATCCTCCATGATGCCCCCTGAGTTTTTCTTTTATCCTCCATCACGCCCCCTCACTCCCGCTTACATACATCCTTTGACACTATGAAACTCAATATAAAGATAAATATGATTGTTTGGTTGGAGAAGTGAGAAAAGATAAAATATTAAAACTGAAAAATACATTGACAACTCAGCAAAATACTTTTGTGAAGCAGAAGCAGTTTAAATATTTCATCACTGTGAGCAAGTTTTCAAGTTGCCAAGCTAACAGCATGCACTGGCAGACTATTCGTGGAGGGAGAATTTGTTAAAGAATGCCTTCTTTCTGTTGCCAAAGAGATGTGTCCAGAGAAGGACAATTTATGTAGTACAGTGAATCTTTCAGGACCTACAATTACACGGAGGATTGAAGAAATGGGAGACAATCTGCATCAGCATTTGCAAAACTCCATAAAAAAAATTTCATATTTTTCCTTGGCACTCGACTAAAGCAATGATGTTTGTGATTCTGCACAACTTCTTGTTTTTATTTGTGGGATGAATGATTATTTTGAAGTCATAGAAGAGCAAAGCATCAAAGGAACAACTATGGAGAGGATAGCTATGAAAAGATTTGCCAAACTATGAATGGTTTGGAGCTGGACTAGGCTAAACTAGATAGCATGACAACTGATGGTGCTCCTAGCATGGTGGGGTCCAAGAAAGGAGTAATTGCTCGCATTAACCAAGAGATGGACAAACATAACCATTCTCATCCAATACTGCCTCATCCACCAACAAGTGCTGTGTAGTAAATCACTGAAATGGGACTCTATTATGAAGATTGTGTTATCTTGTATTAACTTCATTAGAGCTAATGCACTAAATCACAGGTTTTTCAGGAATTTCTGTCTGAGCTAAATGTTGAGTATGAAGATGTTCTATATCACACAGAAGTCCATTGGCTGAGTCAAGGGAGAGTGTTGAAATGTTTCTATGACTTACTTCCACAGATTACAACTTTTCTGCTTTCAAAAAACAAAAAAGTACCAGAGCTCACTGATGCAGAATGGAAATGGCACCTTGCCTTTCTGACATTTGTAACAGAGCTACTCAACAATTTCAATATGCAACTTCAAGGAAAGGGGAAGCTCATCTGTGATATGCAATCACATGTCAAAGCATTTGAAGTAAAATTAGGCCTCCTCATCAAACAAGTGAAGGAGGAATACTTCTGCCATCTCCCCACAACTCAAAATCTGTTAGCAGAAAAACCGCTAATTGCATTCCCAAACAAAACATGTGTGGATTCACTGGAAAAATAGCAAAAGGAATTCCAATTTAGATTTAAAGAACTTCATCTCTATGAACAGGACATACAGCTTTTCCGTAACTCATTTTCTATTGACATTGAAAATGTGGATACAATTTACCAAATGGAATTGGCTGAACTGCAGAATTGCGACTCTCTGAAAGACGCATTCAAGTCAAGCAGTCTTCATAATTTCTATACATCTCTCCCCTCTGAGATTATCCTCATCTCAGGAACCATGCACTCAAAATGGAAACCATCTTTGGCAGCACTTATGTCTGTGAACAGACTTTTTCTAGAATGAAACATTTGAAATCTCCAATCAGATCAGGACTAACGTATGCACACTTGCATCACTTGTTACGACTAGCAGTAACAAATATGGAACCAGACATTGACCGTCTCATTAGCCAAAAGCAGGACCATAGTTCCCATTGAAATAGTGGTAAGTTTGTTGATTTAACTTTACTTCATTTTAAACATTGTATTTGTTCCCATTTTGTTTTTTCACTTCAAAATAAGATATATGCAGCATGCATAGGAATTTGTTCATAGTTTTTGTTTTTACTATAGTCTGGCCCTTCAACAGTCTGAGGGACAGTGAACTGGCCCCCTGTTTAAAAAGTTTGAGGACCACTGCTATATATTATTGATGGAAAAAAATGTAAAAAAAATAGACACAAACTGTCATATTCATATTTTATCTGATACTCAAAAGCTATTTGTTTTTAGTTGTCTTTCAGTCCCATCCAATTCTTTGTGACCCATTTTGGGGTTTTCTTGGCAGAGATACTGGAGTAGTTTAACATTTCCTTCCCCAGCTCTTTTGACAGGTGAGGAAACTGCTCCCTATTGCTATTGGGTTTTGGTTAATATTAATTACCCTACAGACTATATTAAACACAACCAGATTTCGTTGTTAGTTTGAGGAGAGGTACACATCAATTTACTTCCAAATACTAACATCAGTGTACTTTTTTCATTACCAAAAAACCATAGCAACAAACATTAAGCACCTATTATATTGCACAGCATTATGCCATGCACCAAGTTACATAGATAGTTTGAATAAAACATTAGTCTCTCCTAGTCCTTCCTAATATGATGGCAATATTCCTCTCTAGGTTGTTTACCTGACCTCTTGGAATTTCTCTTGGAATTGCCTCAGAAACCTTTTCATCCTAGAAATTCACTCCATCCCTGTACTTCCCCCACAGGAGACTCAGGGAAGTATAGGTAAATATCTAATAGCTGATTCATCTCCTCCCTTCCCCTTTCCCCCCACCCTCAGCCCCCCCCCCAAAAAAAAAAGATTAGACAATTTTTAAAAACACCAATAAATCAAGCCTTGATTTGTAGCTGATTTCTTAGGTATGCGCACACTAGAAATTTAATATCTTCATTTTAAGGAGAGCACATAAGTCGGTCATGTCTTAATTCTTCTCTTCTGCCCTCTCTCTCCCCCTTCTCCATAAATCCCTGCTCTCCACCTTCCTCATTCAGGATTTTGCCTTACATTTATGGGTGGTAGACTACCTCAATTCTTGAGCACAGGGATTGTCTTTCTGCTTGTATTCGAATTTTCACCGTTTAGCACAGTACCTGACACATAGTTTTCTATGTTTTCTACAACATAAAGTATTATATTATAAGGATATTAAAGAATTATAAAGAAAAGTGCAAGTTGAAGGTGAAGGTGAAAGGATCAGAAAGATTATGGTGAATTTCTCTTGTTCTTACAAAGATAATAAAAATACATTCATAGGGAGATTTAAAGTTTACAAAGTACTTTGCTTCAAACACCTTTATAAGCTAGATAGTACAAATTTCCACCCCTATTTGACAGGTCTGAGAAGTGAGACCTGGAGAGATTAGATGATTGATCATAGTATACATTACTAACACATAACTAACATAGTACATATTAAATGTGGAAAGGATAATAATAAGAATAACACATCCCATTTGCATAGCACATTAAGGTTTTCAAAGAAGCACTCTCTGGAAGATAACCCTGGAGTATATAAATAGTATATCTATTTGTGTAATCTACTCAATGTAACTAATCATGGGAAACATTGATCTTGAATACAAGATACATATAGGTAATGTAAGGGCCAAAGGTCCCAGAGGAACACAAGTCAAAAAAATAACCCTTGATGCTATGACATAAGAAAGAACTTCTGAACACAGAAGACAGTGTTAATTAAAAGAATTCCCAGATCATTTCCAAAAAAAAAAGAAATCATGACTGATGTTGGAGAGAGCTCTTTTAATTGAATGATGAGGTCAGAAGTTACATTGCAGAGGATTTAAAAAAGCATGAGAAGAGAGGAAGTGGAGACTGTTTTGTAGGCAGCAAGGAAAGAACCAATAGAAAAAGTATAGAGTTGACCTGATTCATCAAGGGATTGAGATTGGGAAAGGAAGAATGTGTATCTAGAGCAGGAATGATCACATAATGATGGAATGGAGGTCATATAAAAAGTGAAAATTATTGGGAGAATATTTGGGAGGATCAGTACAGTTAGAAAGATAAAAAATTATGTTTTAAATACAGGAAATTCCAAGTTCTTGAACATGGAAATGAAATACTTGTAGGAGAAGAGAAGATCAAAGACATGACTATTCATTTCTATGTTTAGCTGAGTTGGAGAAATTAGCCATGGGAATTGAACAGATTGAAGAACTGGGAAATTAGGGTGTTTGTGGGAACATCAACATGCATGATGAAGTCCCCTAGAAATTGGGTTGATTTTCAATAATTGAGGATTATTGTGATGGGAAGAATAAAAGGGTGTTGGGTTGTGATAATTAAGGTTTTAAGCTTCAGCACAACACTCAACTGCCCAATTTTCCTTATTGCTAAGAGGAATCCAGAAGACTGACCTTACTAGAGATACCATGTTTCCCCAATAACAAGACCTATCCCGAAAATAAGCCCTCCCCTTACTGTGTAAGATTCCTCTAAAATAAGCCCTCCCCCAAAAATAAGCCCTATTGAGATTGCTACTGTAGTGAAGGTGATCCCCTGCACTACACGCTACATTACGGTACCCTCTGTATGCACCGTCCTCCCCTACCCCCCTGCCGGGTGAAACGCACACCGCGCTCTGAGCTGCATCCAATCAGAGCTGCAGCAGTGAGTGCGTCATCCTGTTCTTCCCCAGTGATTTGCTTGCTAGCATCATTGAGAGCAGTGCTGCAGAGGAGAGCTGAGGCAGGACAACATAAAAACCCGGTATGTAAGCGGGAGTGAGAGAGCATGATGGAGGATAAAAGAAGAACTCAGGGGGCATCATGGAGGATAGAAGGAGCACTCAGGGAGTATGATGGAGTTAAAACATTATTGAGGGGCATGATGGAGTGAAAAGAAGGACTGATGGTCATAATTTTATTATTCTGTCTGCACGGGTCACCTGTGTTTTGGCAATTCGTTTGGATGGAAAGAAAGCCACACTTCTAATCATCAGTAAGGGCAAGAAAGATAAGATTGAACTTGTATCAGGCATTTACGTTCTTGAAACCGAAAAAGCCTGGTGTACACCGAAAAAGCCTGGTGTACACAAGCCGTTATAAGAAAGTGGGTTGATTTAATGCTGCTACTTGTTATGCGAGGTAACCAAAGAGATCTGATAATCTGAGATTCAGCCAGCATTCACTGCACTAAAGAAATGAAGAACTTCCTTGCAGAGAGAAGAATAGATCAAGTAATGATTCCTGCAGGAATGACTGCCTATCTCCACACCCTTGATATTGCAATAAACAAGCCATTCAAGGACCATTTGCACATGGAAGTCAATGACTACATTGAAAATAGAATGGAAAGAAATCAGCGTGGAAACTTTGTGAAGCTCTATCTGCAAGAAGTCGTGACTTGGGTGAAGAAGTCATGGGATAAAATTACTGACAGCTGCATCGCCAAGGCACTACGAGCAGGTTATCTGGACAAGACATGTTCATTTAAAGAGAGCTATATTGCTGGACATGACAGATTGGGTCCACTTCTTCTGAAGGAAATAGAGGCGCAAGACATCCAAGACGGAATTCAGGGTATGGACACTTATGACGATGTTGTTGAAGAAGATGACATGATCATTATTGAATAAAGGTACTTTTTTTGTTCACATTTACCTGTTTATTAAAATTGCTGTCAATGTTCATTAAAATAAGCCCTCCCCTGAAAATAAGCCCTCTGGGGTTTTTCTGTCCAAAAAAAAATTATAATAAGACAGTGTCTTATTATTGGGGAAACATGGTAATATATTCTTGGCCAGGGGATTGTTGTGTACCAGGTTAACTGGGGTGAACATGATATTTTTGTAGTCCTTAGGGTATCAGTACTATATTTCAGATTATATTGGAAACCTACCTATAATGTAGAATTGATGTATCTTGAACACATAGAGCTGGCTGGAACAAGATATGATTTGGTGGTAGACTTGGGGCACTCTTCTCTTTAAAGATAAAGACCCCAGATGATGTAGCAGTAGAATGCAAAGGAAAGGGAGTCTGGGTATTTAAAGATTCATTTGTATCTATCACACCTAACTACCTCACTTCATTCTACTCCTCTACACTGCCCCCTCTGCCCCACCCACCACATACACACATACACTCTTCCTGGGAATTCTCCAATTTCCTGCCATCTCTGGTCACCTAATCCAGTTGGTCTCTTCCTAAAAAAGACCTCATTGTTTTTTTCTTTCCCTTCATGAAGCCTATGTGCAGGAAAGTAGATATGGAAATTAGTGGGTTTTGATTCAGGAGATTTCTGTCCTAGTCTCAGCTCTAACACTGAGAAGTCACATTACCCAGACTAAATCATCCGATTTTTATAGTCCTATTTTCTCATCCTCTGTTGCTGTTTGTCCTTCATTTTTGAGGAATACTATTGACTCCCTGAGATGATGTCTTGACTTGTGAGTAAATTAGTCTCTCTTCCAAAGTCATCAAAGTCCAGTGTCAAGACAAAAGTTAAGACTATTGGCCAAGGGTCAAGATACAGTGGATGACCTTGGGGTCTTTGATGTCTGACCAACCTTTAATTCCTCTACAATGCCTGCTTTAGCCTACCTTCATGGTCACTGATGACTGGCCATAAGAACATATTGTTCTCCTCTGCCCATTTCACCAGGGCAGTCTTTATATCTCATCCTAATCCCTGGTCCATCCATCTCACTGGGAATAATATGAAGAAAAAGAACAGATGTGAGTACAGATGCCAAGCTTTCTAAATAAAAGAATATGGATTTAGAGCTAAAAGGAAACAATCATCTAATCCAATATCCTATCTTCATAAATAGGGAATCTGAAGCTCAAAGTATTTAAGCAAGTTGCCCAAGTTCACAAGGGTCATAAGTGAGAAAGAAGATTTGATCTCAAATACTAATCCAACACTGAAGCAAAAAACACTAATATGTTTTTTACTTCTTTAGAGAAGGAGAAAGGTCAGAATGCAGCCAACATGGTTCTGACAGTGTTGGGAAGTAACATGGTGTCCTGGTTCTCATCAGGATATATAGTGAGACGGCCAGACATATGGACATGACAATATAGGAATTTATTTTTCTTGACTATGAATATTTGTTATAAAGGCTTTTCTTTTCTTTCCTCTAATGAAATGGAGGTCAGAAGATAAGAAAGAGAGTGACAGAGTAGTCAAAACAAAAGAAAAGAAAGAAGGCCATTAAAGTATATTTCTAAAAAAAAATACAACAAAAGAAATATAAAGAAGGCCAGGAAAAAAAACAAGACAAACAGGCAGAAAAGATTTGAAAGCTGCAAGTAGAATTTTTTTTCTATTTAAAAAGAACAGCAGCTAGGTGGAGCACTGGATCAAGATCTAGACTTGGAGCCAGGAAGTCTGGAGTTCAGCTCTGATCTCAAACACTCACTAGTTGTATGACCCTAGGCAAGTCACTAACTTCTCAGTCTCATTACCTCATCTATAAAATGAAGATAATTATAGCACCTACTTCCAAGGTTGTAGTGAGGATCAAATGAGATAATAATTGTAAACTACTTTGCAACCCTATAAAAAGTTATATAAATGCTAGTAATTATTATTAAAAGCAAGCTATAAAAAACAACAAAGCAAAACCAAGTTGAACATGATAAAGAGCTGTTTTTTTCACACACACTCCTCTTTTTTCTGTTCCATTATACAGATATAGAAAAGTCCATTTTATTTGTTAAGTTTAGAATAAGAATAATTAAGGACAAAACCAAACAACAAGTAAAAAAAGAGATGTTCAGCTGTAGCATGGTAGCTGGTTTCTAAGATGCTTTATCAATATATTCAGTTTCCCAATACAGTCAACTCTCAATCATCTACAAATGAATTATCCACTTGGTAGATCATCTGCAATGGGCCAAGCTTCATTCTCTAACACAGTAACTTGGCCTTCACTATGCATGACAGTGCCAAGCTGAATCAGACAAGCATTTAAGCCCTTATGGTATGCCAGTCACTGTGCTGTATGTTAGGAATATAAAGAAAGTTGAAAAAAAATGGTCCATCTTCTAGGAGTGTACATTCTAATGGTAGAGACAACATGTAAATAACATATATATAATGGAGACTTATCAGAACTCTGAGATTAAGGCATAGGAATAGCACATCTTTAGATGTGCTTCTATCCCTAGAAAACCAACTTTGCTTCCAGTATGTTATCAATAGCCATCACTAAAGAGAGTAACTTTAGTGGAAAAGGGGTTCCCTCAATTGCCACCCAGAGGTAAGGCAAAGCAGACTACTTAGTGCAGCAAAGCACTCTGAAGGATAGTCAGGAGGTAGCATGTGTCAGACAATCCAAACCATTGACCTCAACCACTACTTCTGCTCAATCCCTATTGGAGGCAGCCAAGGAAATAGCAGTGTCCCTCAGACTGCTGTCTTCCTTCCTGACCAGCTTTTGTAGCCATCATGCATACAATCAATCCATGTGGAAATAAGACTTGGTACCTGCTTCTGTAGGCACTGCTTCCCTATCTCCTCAGTCTCAGATAAAAGAGTTCTTACCACTGATGCCCTTGTCATCAACAAATTGCCCAATATCAGAAATGGTTATAGTTTTGTCAGTGGAAGGAAGCATCATTAAAAAAAAAGAATCAAGATTTTTTTCCTCTCAGCTTTGCAGCTGCACCTTTCTAAAACCCAATGAATTTTTCCATCTCACTTACAACTGAAACTTTTTAATATGATTTCCCTGTTAGAATGTGAACTCCTTGAGAAGACAGGCCATCTCACTTTTATTTTTGTATCCTGAATCTTTAGCATAATGCTTTCTTTGCACATAGTAATTAATTATTAGAATTTTTTTTCATTCATATGAGATATACACAATGTCATTGAAAGACAATCTCATGTTGCAGGCAAATTAGGAGAGCAAAAGATAACCTACCTGTTAGATCTTTGGAGAAGGGAGGAATTTATTGCTAAAGAATTAGAGAACATTATGAAATGCAAAATGAATAATTTTGATTGTATTCAATTTAAAATTTTTGCACAAACAAAACAAATGCAACCAAAATTAGAAAGCAAGCAGAAAGATGGAAACAGTTTTACACTTCAGTGTTTCTGATAAAAACTTCTTTTCTAGATAATGACAAATGTTGGAGAGAATGTGGGAAAATTGGGATACTGATAAATTGTTGGTGGAATTGTGAATGGATTCAACCATTCTAGAGAGCAGTTTGGAATTATGCTCAAAAAGTTATTAAACTGTACATACCCTTTGATCCAGCAGTGTTTCTATTGGGATTATATCCCAAAGGGATCTTAAAGGAGGAAAAGGGACCCACATGTGCAAAAATGTTTGTGGCACCTCTCTTTGTAGTGGCAAGAAAGTGAAAACTGAGTGGATGCCCTTCAATTGGAAAATGGCTTAATAAATTATGGTATACAGGATGGATACTTGGAGAGACTTACATGAACTGATGCTAAATGAAATGAGCAGAACCAGGAGATCATTATACACTTCAACAACAATACTGTATGAGGATGTATTCTGATTGAGGTGGATATCTTTGATAAAGAGAAGATCCAATTCAGTTCCAATTGATCAATGATGGACAGAATCAGCTACACCCAAAGAAGGAACACTAGGAAATGAATGTTGACTACTTGCATTTTTGGTTTTTTTCCCAGGTTATTTTTACCTTCTGAATCCAATTTTTCTTGTGCAACAAGAGAACTGTACAGATCTACACGTATATATTGTATCTAAGATATACTTTAACATGTTTAACATGTATGAGACTGCCTGCCATCTAGGAGAGGGGTGGAAGGAAGGAAGGGAAAAGTTGGATCAGAAGTGAGTGCAAGGGACAATGTTGCAAAAATTACCCATGCATATGTTCTGTCAATAAAAAGCTATAATAAAAAATAAATTAGTATATGAATGTTATGGAATACTATTGTTTGGTGAGAAATGAACAGCAGGATAATTTCAGAGAGGCTTGGAGCGGCCTACATGAACTGATGCTAAGTGAAATGAGCAGAACCAGGAGATTATACATGGCAATAAGACATTGATCTATGATCAATTCTGATGGACATGGCTCTCTTCAACAATGAGAGAATTCAAACCATTTCCACTTGTTCGGTGATGAAGAGAGCCATGTATACCCAGAGAGAGAACCATGGGAACAGAGTGTGGAACATAACATAGCATTCTCACTCTCTCTGTTGCGATTTGCTTGCATTTTGTTTTCTTTCTCAGGTTTTCTTTTCCTTCCTTCTTGATCTGATTTTTCTTGTGCAGCAAGATAACTGTATAAATATGCATACATATATTGGATTTAATATGTATTTCAACATATTTAACATGTATTGGATTACCTGCCACCTAGGAGCAGGGATGAAGGGAAGGAGGTGAAAACCTCCTTGGAACAAAAGATTTTGCAAGGGTCATTGTTGGAAAAATTACCCATGCATATGCTTTGTAAGTAAAAAAAAAAATTTCTAAAATATATAGAGAACTGAGACAAATTTATGAGAATACAAGTCATTCCCCATTTGAAATGTGGTTAAATGATATGAACAGACAATTTTCAGATAAAGAAATAAAAACCATCTATAGTCATATGAAAAAATGCTCTAAAGCACTATTTGTTAGGGAAATGAAAATTAAGACAACTCTGAAATACCACTTCATACCTCTCAGATTGGTTAAGATAACAGGAAAAGATAATGATAAATATTGGAGAGGATGTGGGAAAACTGGGATACTAATGCATTGTTGGTGGAGTTTTGAACTTCTAAACATTCTTAAAAGCAATTTGGAATTATGCCCGAAGTGCTATAAAAGTGCATATCCATTGATCCAGCAGTGTCTCTACTGGGCCTGTATCCCAAAGAAATCATAAATGACTGAATAAGTCATAGTATATGAATGTAACGGAATATTATTGTTCTATAAGAAAGTCCTGGAGAGAATTACATGAATTGATGTTGAGTGAAGTGAGCAGAATCAGGAAAACTTTATACACAGTTACAGTAAGATTATGTGGGGTTAACTATGATAGACTTAGCTCTTCTTAGCAATTTAATGATCCAAGGCAATTCCAATAATCTTGAGATGGAAAATGTCATCTGCATCCAGAGAGAGAACTATGGAGACCGAATATGTATTGAAGCATAGTATTTTCACCTTTATTTGATTTATTTGTTTGTTTTTTCCCTTGTGGTCAGCTTTTTCTTGCACAACATGACAAAAATCCTCACCACATTTTAGCGCCCAACGTGGGGCTGATTCAGATCCTGATCCAGTGGAAAAGCCTCTGATCCTGATCCAGTGGAAAAGACTCTTCAACCCAGAAATTAGGGTGAGTGCAACAAAGAAATTTTGTTAGAAGAGTTAAAGTAGAATTTCAGCTAAGATGGGACAGATATTTAGAAAACAGCCTGTTTCTGTTCAAGGAAAATGTTTAGAGAGCATTGTCAAAGTTATGGAAAGCCAAGGTTTGATTATAATTTTGGAGCAGATCACTGAACTTTTAGAAATTGTTAAGTACATATGTTTGGTTCTCTACAGAAAAGGAATTAGATTTAGACGAGTGGAAATTGATAGGAGAAAAACTGGGTGAATACTACAGATCTAATTCAAACTCAATGCAGTGGACATTAGAAAGAGAGGATCTTTTTTATAATAGAATTGAATATAATTGAATTCTCTGGCTAGAATTTTATTAAAGGCCATTAAGCGAGCAGTACAATTATCTGGGACAAGACCTGACAAGATATACACCTTTTATGCAAATGCACAAATTAATGTATGCTGTGAAACCATCCCAGAGTGGCAAATTTTATTGGCCATGGCTCCAAATTTTGCACATGGATCTCCATGAAAGATAACCAGACTTTTACATAATTGGCGATGGATTCTTGAAGAAAAAGTTTCTAAAGTTCCTCTTAAAGGACCAACTATCTTTACAGATGCATCCAAACACAATATTTGTGCTGTATACTCTCATGACTTAATGATAAAGAGAGTAGTCAGAACTCCTTTTCAGTCCACTCAGCAGAACGAATTATATGCAATCATGTTAGCTCTCACTTATTACCCAGGAGACATAAATATAATATCTGATTCAGCCTATTCAGTAGGTGTGGTACAAAGAATTGCCACAGCCCAAATAAAATTTGCAGCTTCTAATATATATCAGCTCTTTAAGGAACTTCAGAAGCAAGTGAGAAAACATCCAGGTAAGATTTATATCTTGCATGTCTACTCACATAGTGGACTCCCAGGTCCTATTTTTGATGGGAATTCAAAGGCAGATAGCCTTTTAACTATGTTAGCCGTACTGGCTAATAAAGGCGTACTGCCTTTATTTCAGGAGGCCCAGGAATCCCATTCTAAATACCATCAGGCTGCTCGAGCTTTGCGTTTACAATTTGGGATTACAAAAGAGGAAGTTAGGAGCATAGTAAAAAGCTGTATAGCTTGCCTTCCTTTCCACGCTCCTACACTGCCTCCAGGGAAGAACCCTCGTGGTTTGAGACCCAATGAAATCTGGCAAATGGATGTGACCCATTATAAATCTTTTGGTCGTCTGTCTTTTATCCACGTTGTAGTAGATGCGGAATCACCTAATTCCTCCTGCTGTGAAGTATCATACTCAGAATTGTACTTAACTCCATTCTTATCTGATTCTTGCTCCTTTTCACCTGGTATAGTTGACAGCTCTTCCTCCTGCACTTTCTTTTTCTTCATTCTAACACTTAAAGAACTTCTTATAGGCAATTGTATTAAATTATATGTATTAATTATGTCTTTGGAAATTGAGTCAGGTCCATTTCTATTATAAAAAAGATCCTCTCTTTCTAATATCCACTGCATTGAGTTTGAATTAGATCTGTAATATTCACCCAGTTTTTCTCCTATTAATTTCCACTCGTCTAAATCTAATTCCTTTTATGTAGAAAACCAAGGACATATGTACTTAACAATTTCTAAAAGTTCAGTGATCTGCTCCAAAATTATAATTAAACCTTGGCTTTCCATAATTTTGACAATGCTCTCTAAACATTTTCCTTGAATAGAAACAGGCTGCTTTCTAAATATCTGTCCCATCTTAGCTGAAATTCTACTTTAACTCTTTTTTTGGATACATTTAAAAGTATCCTACCTGCATAACTTATATCAGATTGCTTGCTGTCTTGGGAAGAGGGAGGGTGGGAGAAAAAAAAATGGAACACAAAATCTTACAAAAATGAATATTGTGGGGCAGATAGGTGGCACAGTGGTGAGAGCACCAGACCTGAAGTTAGGAGGACCTGAGTTCAATTCTGACCTCAGACACTTAACACTTCTTAGCTGTGTGACCCTGGGCGAGTTACTTAAACCCAATTGCCTCAGCAACAAAAATGAATGTTGAAAACTATCTTTACATGCATTTGGAAATATAAAATACTATTGAGAAAAAAAAGAAAAATAATCTGAGAGGGAAGGCACTAGGAAGTAGGGGGAGGGAATAGCAAGGCCACTTCCAGAGTAAGGATGGATGTATAACTGAATAAGAATTTGACTGCAACCCAAAGCTAAATATACATTTCTGAATTACCTGTTATTTTTCTTTTAATCATGTCTCTTCTATCCCTCTGTTAATTGTCAATAATTGAGAACTAATTGTGTTTAAAAGCCTAGATATGCTACTGTTTCTGCTTCAAAAGCATATTTTTTGAATCTGTTATTGCTCTGTGGTTTTGTTGGCTGGAAAGGACCATCTTAGTAAGGTACGTTGCTCATGGAGGAAGCTTCTCAAAGGATCAAAAGACTCCTCCCCCATCTTTTTCTTTTTTCTAACATAAAAAGGTGATTATGTTCTTTAGTTTCCCATGGTCAGCTTATTAAATGTCAAGTTGACCCTATGTTATCATTTTATTAATATTAATTTGTTTTCTTGGTAAGGATTATAGCAAATGATAACAGTCCCAAGACATATTGATTAAGTAAATTAACTAGTACAATTATACTTTGAAAAGTTGTTTGGGAAGAAGAAATAAATAAGGAGGAAATAAAGGGGAGAGTCAGAGAGTTGGGTGGCAGGAGAAGACAGTATATCATGCCTGCCTTGCTTTGGGGCAAGGGTAAATGTTTAACATCCAGTTGTCTCCAAAAATTTTTTAAAAAGTATATTTGACCAAAAAAAAATACTCAACACATTTTAAAGTTTATCTGTATTATTAATGTTTTCTCTATCACTTTGTTAGGTCTAGACAATCAACAGTCAATTTCTAATCCTAATTTGCAGCATGTGGCTATTTCCAAGTTATAAATACTCCCACTGAAATTTTAACATTCAACTCTTAGGATCTGGTTCAAGCTGGCTCCAGTACATCTCTGTTTTGGAAGGACTTTGATTTCCCCTTCCTTTCTAATAAAGTCAAAACTTGAATGAGATTTCATGTTTCCATCTAATTAGAAGATTTGCTGCTGTTTGACTGTTTCAAGAGTCTGGGTAAGCTTCTCTTCTTGTATAGGAGGGAGCATGGAGCCAGCAAGTGTGATGGTAGGTGGGTGGGGAGACAGATCCTCAGGACACAGTGTTCCTTTGATCATGGGCAAGCTGTTATCCTAATGTTTCCAGTTTCCCTAGATAGACCTTGGGACCTGGGTCCAAGACAAAGCTTAACAAATAGCCTTCAGCCCCTCGTTAAGGGTGGGGATAAGGACATGAGTTGGAAGGAAATGAAGCAGTTTGCTTGGGGCCATGGCCATTGGAAATGTTTGCCAATTAAGTATTTTCTTAATATCACATTGTTTGCTATTTTAAGTAAATGTTTTGTTTTTTATGCTTATGAAATCAAAGTGATTTCTTAAAATGCTGGATTCCAGTAAGTAGGGGCTGAGCTAAGAATATATTGAACCCAAGTCCCAAATAAATTCTCAGAAAGTAACAGGAAGGCACTTGCTGAGGACAGTTTCCTTTCCTCACCACCCCAGTTCCCAGAAGTTTTATCTGTTAGTAAAGTAACACATAGTATGCCCTTTATAAATAGTAAATTATTGTCATATTAATTTTTAAAAATTTATACCAACATGTTTTATCTTTAAGAAAGATATATTCTGGATATTTTGTTCCTGGCTGGGTGAGTGAGACAATGTTGCTTGATCACATTCCAGAGGAGAAGCCCAGGAACCTCATAGAATGTAGCCTTTTCCAGTGTAGCAGAAGAGCATTCAAGTTTGATTCAATGATTGTTTATTAAATAATACAGAATATGCCAAACATTAAGTTAGACATTGAAAATGCAAAATTAAAAAAAAAAAAAGAAACAGCCCCTGTCCTCAAAGAATTAAATACCATTCTACTGAGAGTGAAACAACATATTTCCAGATAAGGAGATACCAAAATATATTCAAAGAAATACATACATACACACACACACACGTATAGTTATGATGGGGTTTTAGTGACAGAGTTGTGAAAATCCCCTTTTGATCGGAGGCACAAGTCCTTCATGAAAGAATTCACAAACCTGAATGTAGAGGGCTGAAACTTTTGAGTCAATGCACTGAGATTAGGACAGCCGAGCACTTGAGGCTAACTACCAATTGGACAATACTCTATGGGCATATGCTTGGAAAATGGTCTTTCCCACTATCTTGTGCTGGCTCAATGATTGGTGTAGACAGAGAATTGTGGGAAGGATTAGGGGGTGGAGTAAGACTACAGAAGCCAGTAGCACATCTACTTTGATAGATGAGGAAGAAGGCGGTTGTGGAGATTCTGCTTCCCTCCTATTTACTTCTACCCCCTAAAGACCAAGGACTTTTGCTTGTTCTGACTCCGGCTGACTCTAAGGTATCCTGAGTGCTAGCGCGGTGGTCACATCTGAAGAGTTTTAGATTTATTGTTGGATGTTTATTGTTGGATGAGAAGTCAGCTTTGCTAGAAAGACTGACTTCTTCAGTGGCAAAGTCCTATTAGGGAAATAACAATTTTTCACTAAGAGAATGTCTTCTCAGCAGTGCAAGCAGCTATGCCCTACTCCAGACTTCTGCAAAGAAATGAAATAGCAGAAACCTATTTTATGAGTAGATCTTGGCAGGGGGGCTGGGGGCAGTTTGAACTGATAAGACCAGGATCTCTCCATTGAAATTACTTTGAAGGCTTTTTCAGCCTGAATTTGAATGGAGATCTGGCTATCAATGGAAGTGATCTGCTTTAGAAATGCAGCAGCCAGGAGGATATGCTCTCATAGACTCTCTGGAGTCTGGGGGGTTAGGAATCAAAGGGGACAGAATTTCAGAGTGTTAATTTTACATATCAAAAGGGAACATAGTTTCATATCCCCATTAGTTATCCCTTCCACATTAAGATTTTATCATAGTTTTGATATATTACAGGTCCATATAAAAATTAAATGGGAATTTTGTGGCCAATTTTTGTGTAGGTTCCATGAACTGTTGAGAAGAAAGTATACTCCTTTCTGTCACCATTTAGTTTTCTCCAGAGATCTATCATACCTAATTTTTCTAATATTCTATTTACCTCTTTAATTTCTTTCTTATTTGTTTTGTGATATGATTTATCTAAATCTGAGAGTGCAAGATTGAGATCTCCTGCTATTATAGTTTTGCTGTCTATTTCTTCTCGCATCTCTCATAACTTCTCCTTTAAGAAGTTAGATGCTGTACCACTTGAAAATGGGAATTTTGAAAGAGCTTTGTAGAAGTCACAAATAATATATGAAGGCCAACACAACACAGAAAAGGTTTGGAAATTCAGAAATGCATAGAAATGTACATAGTATTATATAATGTCAATCCAAATTTTATAATAAGCTAACTGTAAAATCTCATAAAAGAAAAAATTCAGACTTTTTTTCATATACAAAGCTAGGGCCAAAACATTTTTTAAAATTTATAGCTTTTTATTTACAAGTTATATGCATGGGTAATTTTACAGCATTTACAATTGCCAAACCTTTTGTTCCAATTTTTCCTCTCTTTCCCCCATCCCTCCCCCCGATGGCAGGTTGACCAATGCATGTTAAGTATGTTAAAGTATACATTAAATACAATATAAGCATACATGTCCTAACAGTTATTTTGCTGTACAAAAAAAATCGGAGTTTGAAATAGTGTACCATTAGCCTGTGAAGGAAATCAAAAATGCAGGCAGACAAAAATATAGGGATTGGGAATTCTATGTAATGGTTCATAATCATCTTCCAGAGTTCTTTCTCTGGGTGTAGCTGGTTCAATTAATTACTGTTCTATTGGAGCTGATTTGGTTTATCTCATTGTTGAAGAGGGCCACATCCATCAGAATTGATCATCATATAGTATTCTTGTTGAAGTATATAATGATTTCCTGGTCCTGCTCATTTCACTCAGCATCAGTTCATGTAAGTCTCTCCAGGCCTTTCTGAAATCCTCCTGTTGGTCATTTCTTACCGAACAATAATATTTCATAATATTCATATACCACAATGTATTCAGCCATTCTCCAATTGATGGGCATCCACTCAGTTTCCAGTTTCTAGGGCCAAAACTTTTTGCAGGGACTTTTCACATCAAGGGGGTGTGGTAATCTTAACCCCCAAGATGTGGAAGGGATAATTATATGTTCAATATATAAATACAATTGAAGAAGGGACCCTGAAACTCTCTAAAACTCCTTGAAGAAGAAAATCTCCCTTAACTCTGCCTCAGAGAGAGCCCTAGGGAATCAGATAAAGTGGTTTAGGTGGGGTTGGTTCAGTCCTGAGCTAAAAGAATTCAACCTTATTGAACTAAAGATACCCATTCAATTCTATTCCAATTCCAGCTATAGCTGAAACCCAGCTTGTAGATAAAAAGAGCCAACTTGAAACAACTCCTTGCAGAGAGGACTTGACATGCTATGCCATGCTAAGCCAAGGAAACCTCTGCCCACTGGAATAATATTCTCTTCCAGTGCTATCCTCTCTTTATCCTCACCTATTTTCCTCATGAGACTTATGTCCCTCTGTAGGAATTGCTCTGTCAGACTTTGCCTCTAAGGAATTCAGCCTTTCTATTCATGCATGGTAAAGGCTGACTTCCCAATGCCAATAATAAACCTCTTTTATCAGTCTAGCCTTTTCGGGTTTGTAAATTCCTTTACAGAGAATCTCTGAGCCTCCAAAGGGGGGGTTCCCCAAAACTCCCTACCTTTGTGCTGAATCCCAAGAGGGTGCAGGGGAGCCAAACCTTTCCATTTGGTTCCCTGAACCCTGAACCTGCCACTAGACCTTATCATTTAACTCCCTGACCACCAGAAACCCTAATCTCATTTTGGATCCCTAAATCTAGACCTCATCATTTGGTTGCCTGACAGAAGGGAACACTAAAACCTAAACTTCATTATTTTCACATTTGAAAATGGGAAGATACCAACAAATGACTGTCTTAAATGGAAGGTTGCATTTGGACTAAGTCTTCAGGAAGCTAAGAATTATAAGATTTGGACATCAGAGCATTCCAGGTATAGAGGATGAATAGATTACAAATATACAGAGGCACTAGATAGTTATTGTTTATGGATGACAGTAAACATACCAGTTTGGCTAGAATATCAAGCACAGGAAAGGGATTTATGTGAAATCAGTCTGGAAAAAAGAAGTTGGAGCCAGATTGTGAAAGATTTAAAATGCCAAAAAAAAGGAATCTGTACTCTTATTGGCCAAAGAGAGCCACCAAAGTTTCTTCAGCAGAGGAGTGACATGGTCAGAACTGTGTTTTAGTTATATGAATTTGGCAGCTACTTATAGGACTGATTAGAGAGGGGGCAGAATATAGAGTTGGAGAGACCAGTTTGTAGACTACTACAATAATACAGCTAAATAGTGATCAGGATCTAAAATCGAATGGTGGCCCTGTGAATATAAAGAAGATGGAGAAGCATGAAATATCCTGGAGATAAAATCAGATACAAGGATCAAGGAACCATATGAGGTGGTTCACCACCTGGGTGGTGGATATATACTGGTACCCTTGTGAAAAATAGGAAAGTTCGGTAGAAGGCTGGGCAAGGGAAAGGCAGGTGCATAGCAGATCAAGGCAGCCAATCTGGAAATTAGAAGTGGTTTCTGTAGTCAACAGTCTGCTGCAACATGTAATTTTTTTCTTCCCATATCTATGAGCCACGCCCATCAAGCAATACCTCACCCGAATCTGCTCCATTTGACCTTCATTCACCCAGCACCACTGCTACTTACCTGTCCTCTATAGGTTTCTATCCCAGTAGCACACAAAGAAGAATTCAAAGTGAGAGACTAGGTTGGTGACTCTACTATTCCCTGCTCCCCAGCTAAGGCCTTTCTGCTAGAAGGAGTCCACTCTAAATAGATATTTTCTCTATTGTCTGTCTTCTTCATTTCTTTTCTTTTTAAGGATAGGGGAGGATTAGGGAGGTGTTCTTTCTTTTTTATAATAATAGTTTTTTTAATTTATAAAACATATGCAAAGGTCATTTTCAACATTCACCCTTGTAAAACCTGTATTCCAAATTTTCTCTCTCTCTTTCCCCTACCCTCCCCAGACATCAATATAAGTTAAACATATGCAATTCTTCTTTCTAAACATATGTCCACAATTATCTTGCTGCACAAGAAAAATCAGATCAAAAAGGGGAAAAATGAGAAAGAAAAAAAAGCAAGCAAATAACAATAAAAAATAAAAATTCTATACTGTGATCCACACTCAATCCCCACAGTCCTCTCTCTGGATGCAGATGGCTCTTTCTTGTGATGACAAGTCTATTGGAATTGGCTTGAATCACCTCATTGTTGAAAAGAACCATGTATATCACAGTTGATCATTGTATAATCTTGTTGCTGTGTACAATATTGGTTCTACTCACTTCACTTAGCATCAGTTCATGTATCTCCACTCCTTTCTGAAATGAACCTGCTCATCATTTTTTATAGAACAATAATATTCCATTACATTTATGTACCATAGCTTATTCAGTCATTCATCAATTGATGGGCACACACTCAATTTCCAATTCCTTGACACTACAAAAAGAACTGCTACAAATATTTTTGCACACATAAATCCTTTTCTTTTTAAATTTTTCTTTGGGAAACAGACCCAGTTATGACATTGCTGGATCAAAGAGTATGCAGTTTTAAAGCTTTGGGGGCATAGTTTCATATTGACCTTAAGAATATCTGGAAATTCACAACTTCACCAAAAATGTATTAGTATCCCTGTTTTCCCACATCCCCTCCAACATTCATTATTATCTTTTTCTGTCATCTTAGCCTGAGAGCTGTATAGTGTTAGGAAGTATTGTTTTAAGAATGGTTTTTAACATTATGAGAGTAAAGGTGATTTTTACCTCTTCCTTCTGAGATTCCACTCCTAATACTTTAATTGCAGAAGGCTCTGGTAATAAGAGAGAGCCTGTCTTGATCTGACAGACTCCATTGTTATTGGCTGTCACTCTCCGGGAAGATGGGAGTTCAATCGCTGTTCCCTTTCCTCTATCTCTCTCTCATTTCTGTGTCTCTGTCTTTGTCTCTGTGTCTCTGTCTTTCTTTCTGTCTTTCTTTTTTCTCTGTCTCTGTATCTCTCAGTTATCTGTCTTTCTTTGTCCCTCTGTCTTTCTCTGTCCCTTCCTCTTTCCCTCCCCGTGTGTCTGTCTGTCTGTCTGTCTGTCTCTCTTCTCTCTCCACTTTTCTTTCCCATTTCCTTATCCTTTGAGATGACTCAAAAAGTTAAATGGGATCAGGAAGAAGGCTGGGCACAAAAAGAAAAAAAGCTAAAAAGATTGGCAAGAGAAACTAGAATCCTGTCAGAAAATGGTGTGGTGAATGGGAAGTTGATGCTTGCCGTATAAGAGAACATTCTCCACTTCTTTTGCCTCAGAACACTTATAGAGCAATTTATGAACTCATGGGGATAGAAGAGGCCAATGGTCAGAGATGTACTAAAAGCTTAATAGGATGGTGTACACAGCACCATCATTTTCCAAAGTATCTTTCCCAAAGCTCTAAAAACATAAACACTTGACCTGATCTGCTAAGCAGAACAGCAAGGAAATCCCAAGGTTTCTCTCTATTGGTAGGGAAGTGCTGTAGGCTTGGAGGCATTTCTCTACCTTTGAAAAGAAAGCTCAACTTAAGTCAAATGTTTAGAAACCACATCTCTAGAATAAATTAAGAACTATCTCATAACTAATTGTAGAACAAATTATTGGTTACCCAATGCCAAAACTGTTCCCCAAGGTACCATTCTAATTGCCTGATGTGGCCTCTAGGTAGCATATGAATTAAACCAAAGGGTAATGGGTCCTGTATCCACGGGCCTGTGGAGTAGCAGGTACTCTTTTTTTCCCCAGGGTATGGAGGTTGTCGAAGTCTTTTGACAATGGGGAAGTTGACTTGGGGGAAAATTGTTCACCCTCTCCAAATTGGAAAATAATCAAAAGATCTAATTTCCTCTTGTTGAGCTCAATTAAAATTCTTTGACCTCTGTGCTCACATAAATTTGTTACCTAAGGTTGGAAGAGATTCACAGATCTGTCCTTTTCTCCTGACTTTAGACCTTGGCAGATTTTTATTATTACTGTTACTGAAATCCCAGAATATCCCTCAGCAGGGAAAAAAAAAGAAAAAAAAAAGTTTCCCTTTTCTTCTAGACAAAAGTTCATCTTGCTTCATATAGGGACAAGAACTATATTCTTTTGGGCCCATCCTTGAGATTAGAGCCTTAATCTTCCAGCTCTTTCATTATTTCTGAGTCTCATTTTGGTTCTGATAGAGTGGGTATTTATTAAATTCTAACTATGTGAAAAGTACAGCATTTTAGAAAATAGAAATGCATCAGCTTGTCACCTATTTTGCCAGTCTAATTTTATATCACTTTCCTTCATGTACTCTCCTTTCTAGTTAATCCAGGACTACTAGCTCTTCCTCATACACAACATTCCATTGCTTGCTTCTGATTTTTTAAAAATGCATATCTTCCTTAACTCTACCTTGAATCCCTAGCCTCTTTCAAAGTATAGCCCAGATGAATTGTAAGCTTCTTCTCCTTCTAGGAAAGTCAGGTTCTCCTGACTTCAGGGTTGGTGCTCTAACCATTATTCCACTTAGCTGTCCCCGTATATATGTTATAATTATAGATTGGTGTAAAATGTATACCAATATATGTACCAAATGTACACTCTTAAATAAAATACAAATTTCATGATGATTGGGATTCTTTCATTTCTTGTTTTTGCAATCTCAAACAGTTCTGGAGACATAAAAGGTGCTTAATAAGTTTTGAACTGGGAAGAATGACTGAGATAACATATTTGGGAAAGAAGGCATCACTACCCACTCTGGAAATGAGAGGTAATATTGTTGCTCATGAGAATAAATCTCAATAATTTAAAACAGTTTTGGAATTTAAAACCTATGTATTAGGTTGCTTGATAGAAGATAAAAGAAAGAACAAGGTTCACTCCCTTTTAGATTCTGGAAGTTTATTTTACATAAGATTTAGACAAGGGTATCGTCACAAGAACCATCAGAAAGCACTGTAAATATAAACAATCAAATTAAAATAGACTGAGATATAAACATGAAAATTTGAGCAATCCCAAACTCAAGCATGGGGTAAGCCCAAGCATTCCTTGTAGCCACATGGCTTCCTTTTTGTGAGGTCAGCCAATTTCTAGCCATATCAAGCTAAGCTTAAACAATAAAAAAATATTTCTGTGTAGTATCAGGTAAGAGATGGCACCTGAATTGGGCCTGGAAAAAAGGAAGGAGAGAAACCAAGATATGTGGATATAATCTCTTCCAAGGCAGCAGGTATGGAGTTGGGAAAAAATTAAGAGAATGATGAATGGTCCCAAATTGATTGGAAAATGCAATATACAAAGAGGAAAAAATGTGAAATAAGGGTGGAAAGATAAGCTGGAGACAGGGAAAGGGCTTCAAATGCCAAAGTAGAGAATTTTTCTTTTACCCACTGTAATTTGTGGCCCATTACCAATGCTCTGGGATCACACAAATGTCATTTAATCTTGAAAGTTTTTAACAAAAATCACTTTGATTTGTATTTCATCCATGGCTCCCCTGTGAACCTCGAAGTTTAGTTCATTTCAAGGTCTTCATAAAAATGATGAAAGAGTTCTCAAGTCTCATGCAAGTACTTAGGTTAACATGACAGGATCAGTTTTCTTTAGTTCAACAGAACACACATAGATCTAGTATAAAAGCCCATAAATTATTTTAAAATAATTTTTATTAAAACTTTTTATTTTCAAAACATATGCAATGATAAGTTTTCCAACAATGACCCTTGCTAAACTTTGTGTTCCAAATCCCCCCGTTTCCCACTCCCCCATCCCTAGATGGCAAGTAATCCAATATATATTAAACATGGTAAAAAATATATATAAATCAAATATAGGCATACATATTTATACAATTATCTTGCTGCATAAGAAAAATCTGATCAAAAAGGAAGAAAAATTATAAAGAAAATAAAATTCAAGCAAATAACAACAAAAGAAGTGAAAATACTATTTTGTAATCCATACTCAGATCCCATAGTCCTCTCTCTGGGTGTAGATGGCTCTCATCATCACAAGATCACTGGAACTTAGCCCATAAATTCTCAAGGCAATTCTTGTCCATTAATGGTCCCAAATTCACTAGGGATTGTCTACTATCTTCATGATTCACAAGATCGATGTATTGGGGCCATTCCATGGAGCATGGATAGAGCTGAGTCTAGCTCCCCTGGGATATTTCCAGTGGGAGTATATGCGATGGCTCAGTGCTGAAGAACCTGGTGCTTTGGGGGAGAAAAACAATACCCTTATTCATTCCTCAGTCCATGTGATGTGCCTATGTCAAAAAAACTACTGAGAGAAAAAGAACCACCCACTCAGTAAACTTAAAACAAAAAGACAGCTCTTCACTTTGAAGTTATTTCCCCCACTCTTTGGTAAGATAAATTTCTATATTCAACTGATTGTGTTCAATTGTTAGCCAAAACTGAAGAGAATAAGGTTCAGGTTATGCCCATTGCCACTCTCCCATGCTCTCTTCCACTATAATAAATTTTATTTGTCTCTTCATGTAAAATAGCTTACACCATTCTAATCTCTCCCTTCTACATCCAGTATACTCCTCTTTCTCATCTCTTAATTATTTTTATGTCATTTCCTCAAATTCACTTTATATTGCCTCTGTCTATATATATTCTTTCTAGTTACATTATTAGTGATACAATTTTTAAGAATTATAAGTATCACCTTCCCAAATACGGATATAAACAGTTGAATTCCTTATATTTTCTTTCCCCCTTTTATATGTTCATGTTTCTCTTGGATTTTTATATGGAGATCAAATTTTTGTTTTAATTCTGGTCTTCTCTTATGACAGCTTGAAATTCTGCCATTTCATTGAATGACCATTTTTTCTTGATATATTCTGCTTAATTTTGTCAGGTAAGTGATTCTTGGTTGTGTAGTCCTAGTTCCTTTCCCTTCCAGAACATCATGTTCCATAACCTCTAATCTTTTAAAGTTGCAGCTGCTAAGTCCTGTACAATACTGACTGTGGCTCCCCAATATTTGAATTGTTTCTTTCTGGCCACTTATAATATTTTGTTTTCCTGAATGTGATAGTTCTGAAATTTGACAATAATGTTCCTTGGAATTTTTATTTTGGTATCTCTTTCCTGAGGTATTTGATGGATCCTATTTCACCCTCTGGTACCTATTTCCCCTTCTGGTTCCAAAAAATCAGGGCACTTTTCCTTGATAATTTCTTAAAAGATGGGCTGTCAGGGGCCGAGACCTAGTCACTGGGAACCTTAACAGAGACTGCCTCTTCCAGCTTCCCCGAGCCGGACAGGGCTTCGGACGTCTCCGGCCCTCCTCGTGGAGACAGGAGGAGGGAAATACCAGACAGAGGAGCCGAGGTGGATAGACGCAGTGATGTTTATTGGTGTTACAAGTCAGCGGTGTCTTCCGCAAGCCATCCCGAGTCCATTCCTTTTATAGTCCTTTTCCCTCCACCTGTAATTCATCTAGAGGGGCAGGGACTCCTCCCCAATCCCTCCCCGAAGGAGAAGCCCATCCTTTCTGTGCCTCCCCTGCCACGGGCCAGGTTCCACCATTTCAGCGTGGTAATCAAGGAATCCTGGGTTAGGGTGAGTCCTGGCACAAAGGAGTCCTCAACTCACTTCAGGAGGTTCAGGTCCAGGGCCCCCAACAATTCCCCCTTTTTGTTTAATAATAGGTCAATAATCTGATTCAAGGGCTGGTGGAAGGCCTATCTTAGGCTATGTGGCTTGTATCCATATCCAGTACCTAAATAACCAGGCCCTCAGGGCCAGGAAAAGGCAGGGCCTCTGTCTTAGGCTATGTGGGCTGCATCCATCCCAGCACCTCAGCAAAACTTGCCGGGGTGTGCATCTGGAGAACGGATCCACAATAATCCCGTCATTGGGTGTCCCTGCAGCCATAAGGTATGATGTTCCTGGATCATGGGACCACAATATTCCCGTCATTGGCTCTTCCACAGCAATAACCTGAAAATTATAAATGAGATTGTGTTTCCCAGAAATGTCTCCACACCCTTAAATACCATGGAGACTAGAGTTTGTGGAATATCCTTCACCACTAGGGAAGGGGCTACTAAAGTGGAAGTGAAGGTGGCTCTGTTTCTCTTTTCCTTCCCTCCGTCTCAGCTTCAGAGATTGATGATGGCGTTTGCTGGATTTCTCTGGCATTTCGTAACGGGATCCATTTCTTTTCTCCTTCTCCATTCTCACCTGTAGAGACACAAAGATATCCCCTGCCCCTCACAAGGACCTTGTGAGGGCCATTCCAATTTCCTTTCTCGTCTTTCCACCACACAGTACTGCCCTCCAGGCAAGTCCGTGGGTGTAACCTATTGTTTTGTTTTATATAATTGTCATTTTTAATTGGGGAGATAGTATAAAATGTCATGGCTGGTGTTGTACCATCCTCTCTGAATTGTAGTTTAGAGTAAATACTGCTTTGGCTACTTGTGCTCTAGTCAGCAGTCCAGCCATTCCCCCTTTTTGTTTAATGAGCATGTTTTTTAAAGATTGATTAACACGCTCCACTACTGCTTGTCCTGTAGGGTTATAAGGAATACCTGTAATATGATGAATGACAAATTCATTTAGGAAGGCCTTAAAGCCTCAAGAAGTATAGGCAGGGTCACCAACATTGAGGGCAAGGTAGCAAAGGAGAGATGTTCTCCTTTCAATAGCTCCTCTCTTAACACTAGACAGTATGCATATTCTGTAGCCCTAGGCTCCTTGAGCAGTAAGTCAGGAGCCTAGCCCTGCCTTCCATCAACATACAGTGTAAAAGCTATAGGCCTAAGCCTTTTCAGGGCGATGAGATTCCCAGCTTTCTCAAAAGACAAGGTGGGAGCCATCCCGAGTACTTGGGCGAAGTAAACCTTTAGATAAAGAAATTCTAGCCCCAGGAAGTAAAAAGCTTAGCAGCAACCATAGTATGGCCACAAACTGCAATAGCTACTTAAGGCAGTTTTACTTCTGGTCTAAGCAGTCACACTTGAACTCAAAACTCCCAGCAAATATTAGCTGCAGTCCCAAAGGATTTTATCTTCTACATCAGTTATCATTAATCAAGGACTTCAGATGAATCTAGTTCTCAAGAATCACAGTAAAGGGTTTACAGCTTATACAGCTATCTTTCTTATCTTAAGTAGACAGTTTTAAATTTAACATTACACAGATCTTGAAGTTCACAAGTAACTGAACCAAATTTCATATAACTTAGAATTATCCATGTTGGAATCCTTACTAACTGCTAACTAATTAGAGTTGATCTAATCTTACAAGAAGATGTTTTGGGCAGAACCTGAAACAAGGTACTAAGTAGAACTACCCATAATCCCTCTCTCTGGAAGGAGCATAAATAGGCCAATGGGCCAGTCGGAGAGCTCGAGAGAGGAAGACGCTACAAGTCGAGATTTCACCGGAATGACATGAAGACTGGAGCTGGGGAGGCTGAAGAAAGCAGAAGCAGAGGCTGAAGGACCAGACCTTTGGATTTAAAGACATTTGGAGAGAGCTCTTGGAACCAAGCAGAGAAATAGGCCTCTAAGCTAACCGGGCTAGAAGAAAAAGCTCACCACATTTTGGCGCCCTGAACGTGGGACAAACAGACCCCTCAGTGGATTTCAGTGGAAAAGCTCCGATCCTGATTCAAGTGGAAAAGCCTCTGATCCTGATCCAGTGGAAAAGACTTCAACCCAGAAATTAGGGTGAGTGCAACAAAGAAATTTTGTTAAAAGAGTTAAAGTAGAATTTCAGCTAAGATGGGACAGATATTTAGAAAACAGCCTGTTTCTGTTCAAGGAAAATGTTTAGAGAGCATTATCAAAGTTATGGAAAGCCAAGGTTTAATTATAAGTTTACAGCAAATCACTGAACTTTTACAAACTGTAAAGGACATATGTCCTTGTTTCTCTCTTGATAAGGAATTAGATCTAAATGAATGGAAATTGGTTGGAGAGGATCTTTGTCAATTCTATGATAAAAATGGGCCTAACTCAATAATTAATACATATAATGTAATACAATTGGCTATAAGAAGTTATTTAAGTGATAGAATGATGAAAAGGAAAGTACAGGAGGAAGAAATGCCAACTTTACTAGGTGAAAAGGAGGATGAATCAGATGAGAATGGAGTTAATTACAATTCTGAGTATGATACTTCACAGCAGGAGGAATTAGGTGATTCCACATCTCATGACCCTCCCCCCACAATTAACCCTTCATGGGTGGAACAAGGGGGAGGGAGAGAGACAGAAACACAGTCAGCTTCTCCTGTAAAGCAGAATTTAACAAGATTAGAAAAAGCATTAATTAAAGCAAAAAATGAAGGAGATCCTGTGATTGAAGAGCTCAACTCCTCAGGTCAAAAAGAGAGAAAATACACTCCTTTTAATTTGGGAAAAATTAAAGATTTGAAAAAGGGTTGCACTCTTTATGGGGCTACATCATCTTATGTGAAGATGTTACTGGATAATTTGTCTTATGAAATCCTAACCCCGAATGACTGGAAATCCATAGTGAAAACTTGTCTAGAACCAGGACAAAATTTATTGTGGCTTTCAGAGTTTCATGAATTATGTAGGATTCAAGCCCAACGCAATAGACAAACAGGAGCTATTGTACAAGTTGCTTTTGACCAACTAGCTGGTGAAGGTCAGTATGCAGAGAATTCAGAACAAATTTATTATCCCATAACAGTGTATGAGCAAATTTCTAAGGCTGCAATAAAAGCTTGGAATTCTCTCCCTGGACAGAAAGATGGAAATAATGCTTTCACAAAAATAGAGCAAGGTCCCAATGAAACTTTTGCAGATTTTGTGGGACGTTTACAAACAACTGTAATAAGAACCATTGGAGACAATGCAGCAACAGAAATAATGACTAAACATTTGGCTAAGGAAAATGCCAATGAGGTTTGCAAAAGAATTATATGGGGGCTAGACAAAGATGCTCCTTTAGAGGAAATCATAAGACGCTGTGCTACAGTGGGCACAAATGCTTATTATGCCCAGACTATGATGAACATGGAAAGACAAGGTCCTTCTTGGCAGAGGAATTCTAGAGAAACTCGTCGATGTTTTCAGTGCGGAAAAGTTGGACATTTGAGAGCTCATTGTAGATATGGAGATAGAGTGAGAAGACAGGGTGAGAGAAAACCCAAAACCCCATGTCCAAAATGTAACCGAGGCTTTCACTGGGCCTCTAAATGTATATTGACCCAGAGGAATGAGAGGCAGGGCCCAGCTCTAAAGTATCAATCAAAGGACAGGTGGGGCATGATAGCAGCTGAGGTCACACCCAGAGAGACTTTAGAAATTCAGGATTCTGATGTCATCAACCAACAGAAAAGCAATCAGGATTACAGTTGGGAAGAATACAGGCCTTTTAAGACAACAAGACAATATCCAATGCAAACGACTCCAATGTAATTACCAGATGATGAGGAGAAATCCCAAATTTGGTAAATAGAAGGGAATTAGATTAACTGCTTGGGGAAGAGGATCTGCTTATATTTCCACAGATGGAGAAAGAATCAGATGGCTGACTATGAAACTGTTAAAAAGACTTTTAAAAGCTTCAGGAATCATTGGATTCCCTAACACAAGATGAAACTGTTTTACTTCTTGAAAAACCAGCAAGAATCATTGGGTTCCCTGAGATGAAAAATTGTTGATGAGACTTTTGCAGTACTTCAGGGCTTACAGGAACTATTGGATTCCTGGCACATGAACTAATGGACAATGGAATCCTATTGGACTGTTTCTAGGACTTATGGACATGTGTAAATTTTTAGGTTGATTCATGTTGTTACATTACTACTAGCCTGTGTTATATTGCTATGTACTTATGTAAATTATGTATAATGCCTCCCATATTGATGGATTTATGTATACCATGTATATCTGTTACAAAGTTCTGGCCTATATTGATGGATTTATGTGTACCCCCTCAGAAACCCCCTATGTTTTAAAACAAAAGAAAGGGGGAGATGTTGGAATCCTTACTAACTGCTAACTAATTAGAGTTGATCTAATCTTACAAGAAGATGTTTTGGGCAGAACCTGAAACAAGGTACTAAGTAGAACTACCCATAATCCCTCTCTCTGGAAGGAGCATAAATAGGCCAATGGGCCAGTCGGAGAGCTCGAGAGAGGAAGACGCTACAAGTCGAGATTTCACCGGAATGACATGAAGACTGGAGCTGGGGAGGCTGAAGAAAGCAGAAGCAGAGGCTGAAGGACCAGACCTTTGGATTTAAAGACATTTGGAGAGAGCTCTTGGAACCAAGCAGAGAAATAGGCCTCTAAGCTAACCGGGCTAGAAGAAAAAGCTCACCACAATCCAACAGAGATGACAAACACTGAAGAATTATAGGGGCTTGTTGATGGTTCAATATGTTTTTCCTTTTCAAGGGGATAGCCCTATCTTCCCAGGTGGCCCCAATCAATCTAACCCATATAGGTTGATTTTTGTATTCCTTTCACAAGGTTGGTCATTGTTTCAGTGAGCATAGCCATAGGATCCTTCTCTGGAATATCTAATAATTTATCAATCAATTCCTCAAGGGTAGGGCTGGGTGGAAGGGCAGCTAAAACTGTTTTGTATTCAGGGTGGAGGCCCTCTTTAATCAATTGTAAAGTTAATTGAGGACTGGCCCCAGTTCTTCCAAATGTATTTTCTACTGTCTCCTGTACTCTAGATATAAATTGTAGAGGTTTCTCACTAGGTTTTTGTTTAAGTCCTGATATTTTATTTGTCCCGTTTTGAACCCCCATTTTTTCAAGGGCTCTAGTGTGAACTATCTGCACAGTTCTCAGCACTTGATCATTAAATTGGAGCTGGGCTTCAGGAATAATCCAATTCCCCTGTCCTGTAATCATATTTATGGCCTCTTCAGCATTGGCTATATTCATTTCCTCCACATATGCTCTCGCACACCTTTGTGCATAGGCCTTGAAGGCAACAAATTCTGCTGGGCCTAAAACTGTCTGCATGATTTCTGCATAATCATAGGGAAGCCATGGTGCAACTGTAACAGAGGCAGAAATACACTTCTTTACATAAGTAGAACCTGCCCCATATTTTTCTACAGCTTCCTTCATGTCTTTCAAAAATCTATATGGCAATGGCCATGAACGGGTACTAGAGTCCCATCATTTAAAACTTGTGTAAACACTGGGAACGCCCCAGGTTTCAAACCCCATTCATCCAAATCCACATTCTCCCCTTCCTTTAAGGCTGCTCTCAAACTTGTAGTTAATACATTTTGGTATGTACTTCTCTTTGTTTGAGGGGGTCGTGTATTGACAAGGTTTTGTCTTTCTCGTTTCTCACTTCCTAATTCTCTAGTTTGCATATTTATGGCTTTTTGTTTACATCCCTCATTGCCTAATTCACTAGAAAAGTTTTTATGTAGGCTAAAGGGTGTGTCTTTGTTTACTTGTTCTTCCTCAGGTTCCTCGTGAAACTTTTCATTCCCTGCCTTTCTTAAACTATCCCACGGGTATATTAGTGAGGGATCACAGGTGAAATCATTCTCATCCTCACTATCCATACCACAAAGGGAATCACCCGCCTGGGTCTCCAGAGAGCCTGCAAGCAGTGGGTGTGTAGGATGCAAAACCGCACCCACTACTGTATATATCACAAAATCTTGTTTAGAAAAATAAGATGGGTCTTTTTTATGGTGGGAGGCCATCTGCTGGCCAACCACTTCCCACCAGTCGGGGTCTAAACCAGTGTGCTCTATCCAGGCACTGACTTGAAATATTTTTCTGACCCATTCCTTACAAGCTTCTATATTGATCTCTACCCCATTACTCTTACACAATTCATACAATTGCCAGGCAAATACGCCTGCTTCCTGCGGCTCAGTTCCGGCTTTCTCTTGATTCTGTCCCATACTTCTGCCTTCTAGTTGAACTATTCTCTGTGTTCATTCAACTAGGCTGTCTGGTCTTCTCAATTGCTGACCAGTAGCAATATGAGGTGAAAGAGCGCAGCACTTACCACTTCCTGGTTCCGCGGTGAGTAGACTCTTGGCCCGACTTCGTCTTTCAAGTTCTAGTTCAAGTCCCACGTTCGGGGCGCCATTTGTCAGGGGCCGAGACCTAGTCACTGGGAACCTTAACAGAGACTGCCTCTTCCAGCTTCCCTGAGCCAGACGGGGCTTCGGACGTCTCCGGCCCTCCTCGTGGAGACGGGAGGAGGGAAATACCAGACAGAGGAGCCGAGGTGGATAGACGCAGCGGTGTTTATTGGTGTTACAAGTCAGCGGTGTCTCCCGCAAGCCATCCCGAGTCCATTCCTTTTATAGTCCTTTTCCCTCCACCTGTAATTCATCTAGAGGGGCAGTGACTCCTCCCTAATCCCTCCCCGAAGGAGGAGCCCATCCTTTCTGTGCCTCCCCTGCCATGGGCCAGGTTCCACCACTTCAGCGTGGTAATCAAGGAATCCTGGGTTAGGGTGAGTCCTGGCACAAAGGAGTCCTCAACTCACTTCAGGAGGTTCAGGTCCAGGGCCCCCAACAATGGGTGGCTCTTCCTTTTGATTATAGTTTTCAGGTAATTCAATGATTCTGATTGTGTCTCTCTTGGATCTATTTTCCGGTCAGTTGTTTTTTTCCATGAAGTATTTTACATTTTTTCTATTTTTTCATTCTTTTTAATTTGTTTGATTGATTCTCTATGTCTCATAAAATTATTATCTTCCACCTGCCCAATTCTAACTTTTTTTAAAAAAAATTGTATTACAAGAAAAAAAGAAAAGCAGAAAAAGAAAACAAAACAGAACAGATCATTGTCAAGTACCCAGAAGAACATCAGAGAGTATTCAGAATATATTACAAAAAATTACCAGTTCAAGAAAGGATATATAATAGTAGAAGTAATATTCATGAATGTCCATCTTTTCTTTGCTTCCTTATAGGTAAATTTTTTGTTCTCTGCTTTTTTTACTTAATTCTTTTTTCCCTTTTCATTTGCCCCCACTCTGCCCCAAGAAGGTACAGTTAAATCCGGAAATATATTATATATGTGTGTGTATAGTTATACATATGTACACAAACATCCTTATATATATTCACACCCACCCATACACCTATTCATGTATACATATATCTACATACACACATATAGAGAGCAACATGGATATATATTAATGCATACTCAGATACATACATATTTACCCATATATATACATGTATCTAAAACAATATTAGGTTGACATATAATGTAGATTTCTCTCTTGATTGAATCTTTAAGTTTGACTTATCTCTTCTTCCCTGTCCCTGATAATTCTGCTTTCATTCTGTTTGACTTGCCTTGCTATTGCTTAACCTTCCCCCACCCATAGATCTTTCCCTTATCTTCTTCCCCCATCCTTTGCATTCCCTCCCCTCTTATTTCTCTACATAGTTTGGAGGGTGCTATACCCTTCATAGTATATATGTAATATTGCCTATTGAACCCATTACAGATGTGAGTAGGTTTTCACAACTATGAGTGCTCCTCCTTCCTTTAATGCCTTTATGTCTATTCTTCCTCTGCACTTCATTTGTATAACATAACTACTATTTTTACCTTTTTCTAGGCAGTTTTGCTTTTTAGAGCCAGATTATACTCAAATCATACTCAAATCTAAACATATGGTGTACATTTCTGTGTAAAAACATAAACAATTTGTTCATGTTAAGTTCCTTGAAATTGATCTTTTGGGCAGAAGCAGCTACACCCAAAGAAAGAACACTGGGAAATGAATATAAACTGCTTGCATTTTTGTTTTTCTTCCCGGATTATTTATACCTTCTGAATTCAATTCTCCCTGTGCAACAAGAAAACTGTTCGGTTCTGCACACATATATTGTATCCAGGATATACTGTAACCTATTCAACATGTAAAGGACTGCTTGCCATCGGGGGGGAGGGGGAGGAGGGAGTGTTAAGGAAGGGAGAGGAAAAATCGGAACAGAAGTGAATGCAAGGGATAATGCTGTAAAAAATTACCCTGACATGAGTTCTATCAATAAAAATTATTTTTAAAAAAAGAAATTGATCTTTAATAGTGGCTTTTATATGTTAAATTTTCTATTGTTTGGATTTAATTGAAAGTCCTGAAAATCTGCAAGTTCATTGAATGTCCATTTTTTTTCATTCAATATTATGAATAATTTTGTTGAGTATGATATTTTTTGACTGCAGGTCTAGTTCTTTTGATTGCTAGTATATTTGATTCTAGGACTTTTATTGTGGCTACTGCTAAGTCCTGTACAATTCTAACTGTAGCTCCAGCATATTTGAATTATTTTTTTTTTCTTTTTTCTTGCAGAATTCTCTCTTTTACCTGGGGGTTTTGAAATTTGCATATAATAATATTCCTATGTTCTTTCCACAAAGGATCTCTCTGAGACTGATCTCTTTAAGGTGGTGATTTTTTCTATTTCTACTTTCCCTTTTTGTTCTATTACTCTGGAACAATTTTCTTGGATTACTTTTTGCATTATTGTGTTAAAATTCTTTTTTTTAAATCACAAATTTCAGGTTGTCCAGTTATTCTTATAGTTTCTCTTCTTGATCTGTTCTCCAGATCTGCTGTTTTTTTACATGCTGTTCTACATTTTTAATTCTTTATATTCTGTTTTGGTATTTCTTGGTCTCTTATAGCTTCACTAGTTTTTTCCTTGTCCAATTCTAATTTTCAAAGAGTTATTTTTGTCTTTAAGACTCTATATTTCCTTTTCTAGTCAGATAACTTTTCTCCATTATCATCTTGTTTTCTTGGATGGTTTTTATTTTTATTTTCTTATTTTTCCTCATTGTCTTTCATTTGTTTTTCTTTGTTTTGCTGAGGCAATTGGGGTTAAGTGACTTGCCCAGAATCACACAACTAGGAAGTGTTAAGTGTCTGAGGCCCGATTTGAACTCAGGTCCTCCTGACTGTGGGGCTGGTGCTCTATCCACTGCTGACCCATCTCATAAAAATTCTTTTTCAAGTTCTTTTGTAAATTCTCTCTGGACAGGGATTCGTTTAACTTTACTCTTTGGAGTAGAAAATTTATATTTACTTCACTGTCCTCCTCTGAAGATGAACCCTGATCTTCCCTGGTTCCCACAGTAAATTTCTGTGGTAAGATTCTTTCTTCTTTTCTGGTTCATAATTTTTTAAAATGAGAAATATTAGTTTAAGCATCTCTAATCTTGGGGAATGGTGCCTCTTGCTTCACTTCAGCTCTCCCCTCTAATGTGTTTCTCAATCTTCTCAATGTTGCTCAGACTCTGGGACTCCACTTGCAGTCTGGGAGGTGGAAGTATCTGTGGTTTCTGCTGAAATACCAGCCAAACCCAGCTAGCCTCAAGGCCTCCCACTTGATGTTTCTTTAGAGCTAGTCTAGAGGTTAGCACCGGTCAATTAACACTGGTTAGTCCCTGGCCTAGGGGCTTTTTACAGATCTTCTTGGGTTGTACCAGAACAAGGGTCCTTTTTTTCCTCAAGTTCTCTTGGTCTTTTACCAGTTTATGTTTTCCCTGAGGCAAAAATTTGTTCAATTTGTGAGGGAAATCTGGAGAACTTGAAATTTACTGACCTACAACATCATCGTCCCAGAATTCTCTCCCCATCCCCATTCTAATTTTTAAGGAGTGATTTGCCCCACTTGGCTCCTGTACTTCCTTTTCCATTTGAACAATTGTACTTTTTAACAATTGTTTTCTTTTTCCAACTTATTTTTTCATCATTCTCTTGCATCATTCTTATTTCTCTCCTCAATTTTTCTTCTACCTCTCTTACATAATTTTAAACTCCTTTTTGAACTCTTCCATATGTACATTCTGAACTTCTTCTTGTTTTTCTTTTGGGTTTTGTCCATAGGTATTTTGACCTATTCTGATTTTGCGTTTTGATCTTCCTTATCACCATAATAACCTTCTATGGTCATATTCTTTTTTTTTCTTTTATTGTTTTTTGCTCATCTTTCTTGGCCTTTTCCCCTTTCTTTTAAATTTGATCTCTGCTCCTGGGAAGGAGCCCAGGGCTATAGACACTGGCTGTTTACCTGATGCTGCACTTATATTTCCCTCAGGCCCATGGAAGACCCTCATGTCTGAAGCTGTATTGGAGGGTTGGAGTAGGGGGAATGGCTGGTGCTGCTGGAGATTGTAAGGCTGACAATTTGCCTAGTGCTGAGCTGGGGTCCTAGTGCTGGTGTTTGGGATGTGCTGAAGCTGGTATGGATGCTATTGCATTTCCCCAAGATACACTGAAACACATGGTGGTATGGCAACTGGCAGCTGCCTCTTTGCTCAAGGCTAAACTTAAGCATAACAACAGACCAATGCCTGTTTCCTTAGGTATCCATAGAGTTAGCATCTACCTGTTTGCCTGGGGCTACACTGAAACATGTGGTAGTTCTCAGAGCTGGAATCCGCTGAGTTCCTTAGTTATGCTGAGGCATGGCAGAGGGAAAAGCTGGTATTGGCATTTGCCTGGTCCATTGCACTAGGACTCTGGATTTACTGCTGGTTTGCTTAGGTGAGGCTTGCTAGGATGCTTCCTGTCCTCGACTTCATTCCCCTTTAACCAAGTGAGACAGACCTTTCCTGTTGATTTTCCCAAATTTCTTGTACTCAAAGATTGTTCCACTCCATTTTTTTTATTGGGTTTGCTGTTCCAGGATTTGTTTGGAGGCACTAAAATTCTACTTTTGATCATTATTACTATGTTTGTATATATCTCATTTCCTATACCTGCTAGCTCTTTTATTTTATTTCCACTCATTAACTTGCCATGTTTATTTAACTTCCCTGATGCAAACTCATCATGGATCCCTCTCTTTATTTTCTGTCCCTACTTATCCCTTCCTCTTTATCCCTTTTTCATTAATCTACACACTTATCTCACTCTTGTTACTTTACACATCCTTCTATACCTCATCTTATTCTATTCTCTTCTCCTTTATTTCTTTTGTACTTGTAATATAAAACAAGCCAGATTTTGAAGTGTGCTATACCATTCTTGCTGTGTGTGTGTGTGTGTGTGTGTGTATGTGTGTGTGTATACATATATACATGTATATACATGTATTGTTCCCTCTAACCCATTCTTGGTGTAAGTTTTCAGAACTACTATCTCTCTTCCCCCATCTAAGCTCTCTATATTGGATCTTGCTCTCACACCTTATTTGTATAGCATAATTACTATTTTTATCTTTTCCTAGATTAGTTCGCTTTTTTAGAATCGAATCATACTCAACTCTATCTCAATCTTTCTTTTGGACTACCCAATTATTAATATCAATCTTAGGCATATGATTTATATTACATGTATACAACATAAACAGTTTATCCTTATTGAGTCCCTTGAAATTAGTCTTTAATGTTGGTTCTTACATGTTAAATTTTCTATTGAATGCAGGTTTGTTTGAGACAAAATCCTGAAAATCTGACAATTCATTGAATGTTTAATTTTTTTTTTCATTCAATTGAATTTTTCATTCAATTTTTTTCATTCATTCAATATTTCATTCAATATTATGCTTAATTTTTCTAGATATTATGTTTTTGGCTGTAACCTCAGTTCTTTAATATTATAAAACCTGTGGTCTTTTGTTGTAGCTGCTGATAAATCCTGTGCAATTCTAATTGTAACTCAGCATATTTGAATTGGCTTGGTTTTTGTTGTTGTTGTTGTTGTTGCTTATACAATTATCTCTTTGATTGAGTTTTGAAACTTAGCAATAATATTTCTATATGTTTTCCTTGTAGGATCTCTTTAAGATGGTGATCAATGGATTTTTTTTTCTATTTCTATTTTTTCCTCTTTTTCTATCACATCTGGATAATTTTCTTTTTTTTAATATTTTATTTTATTTTATTTAATAATTGCTTTATATTGACAGAATCCATGCCAGGGTAATTTTTTTACAACATCATCCGTTGCACTCATTTTTGTTCCGATTCTTCCCCTCCCTCCCTTTACTCCCTCCCCTAGATGGCAAGCAGTTTTATATATGTTAGATATGTTGCAATATATCCTAGATACAATATGTGTTTACAGAACTGAACAGTTCTCTTCTTGCACAGGGAGAATTGGATTCAGAAGGTAAAAATAACCCGGGAAGAAAAACAAAAATGCAGATAGTTCACATTCGTTTCCCAGTGTTCTTTCTTTGGTTGTAGCTGCTTCTGTCCATCCGTGATCAATTGAAACTGAATTAGATCTCTTTATCAAAGAAATCCACTTCCATCAGAGTACATCCTCATACAGTATCATTGTTGAGGTATATAATGATCTCCTGGTTCTGCTCATTTCACTTAGCATCAGTTCATGTAAGTCTCGCCAGTCCTCTCTGTATTCATCTTGCTGGTCATTTCTTACAGAACAATAATATTCCATAACATTCATATAACACAATTTACTCAACCATTCTCCAATTGATGGGCATCCATTCATTTTCCAGCTTCTAGCCACTACAAACAGGGCTGCCACAAACATTTTGGCACATACAGGTCCTTTTCCCTTCTTTAGTATCTCTTTGAGGTATAATTCCAGTAGAAACACTGCTGGATCAAAGGGAATGCACAGTTTGATAACTTTTTGAGCATAGTTCCAAATTACTCTCCAGAATGGCTGTATGTGTTCACAATTCCACCAACAATGTATCAGTGTCCCTGTTTTCCCACATCCCCTCCAACATTCTGCATTATCTTTCCCTGTCATTCTAGCCAATCTGACAGGTGTGTAATGGTATCTCAGAGTTGTCTTAATTTGCATTTCTCTGATTAATAATGATTTGGAGCATATTTTCATATGGCTAGAAATAATTACAATTTCTTCATCTGAGAATTGTCTGTTCATATCCTTTGACAATTTATCACTTGGAGAATAGCTTGATTTCTTATAAATTTGAGTCAATTCTCTATATATTTTGGAAATGAGGCCTTTATCAGAACCTTTGACTGTAAAAATGTTTTCCCAGTTTATTGCTTCCCTTCTAATCTTGTCTGCATTGGTTTTGTTTGTACCAAAACTTTTCAATTTCATGTAATCAAAATTTTCTATTTTGTGGTCAATAGTGATCTCTAGTTCTTCTTTGGTCATAAATTCCTTTCTCTTCCACAGGTCTGAAAGGTAAATTATCCTATGCTCTTCCAATTTATTTATAATCTCATTCTTTATGCCTAGGTCATGAACCCATTTTGACCTTATCTTGGTGTACGATGTTAAGTGTGGGTCAATGCCTAGTTTCTGCCATACTAATTTCCAATTTCCCCAGCAATTTTTGTCAAATAATGCATTGTTATCCCAAAAATTGGGGTCTCTGGGTTTGTCAAACACTAGATTATTAAAGTTACTGGCTGTTTTGTCCTTTGAACCTAAGCTATTCCATTGATCAAGTAGTCTATTTCTTAGCCAACACCAGATGGTTTTAGTAACCACTGCTTTATAATATAATTTTAGATCTGATAGAGCTAGGCCACCTTCATTTGATTTTTTTTCATTAATTCCCTTGAAATTCTTGCCTTTTTGTTTTTCCTTATGAACTTTGTTGATATTTTTTCTAGGTCATTAAAATAGTTTTTTGGGAGTCTGGTATAGCGCTAAATAAGTAGATTAATTTAGGTAGTATTGTCATCTTTATTATATTTGCTTGCCCAATCCAAGAGCATTTAATATTTTTCCAGTTGGTTAGATCAGACTTAATTTGTGTGGAAAGTGTTTTGTAGTTTTGCTCATAAAGTTTCTGATTTTCCCTTGCAGATAGATTCCTAAATATTTTATACAATCAGTAGTTACTTTAAATGGAATTTCTCTTTGTAACTCTAACTGTTGGGTTTTGTTAGTGATATATAAGAATGCTGATGACTTATGTGGGTTTATTTTATACTCTGCAACTTTGTTGAAGGTGTGGATTGTTTCTAATAACTTTTTAGTAGAATCTCTGGAGTTCTCTAAGTATATCATCATATCATCAGCAAATAGTGATAATTTGGTTTCCTCATTGCCTATTCTTATTCCTTTAATCTCTTTCTCAACTCTTATTGCCAAAACTAGCATTTCTAATACAATATTAAATAGTAATGGTGATAGTGGGCAACCTTGTTTCACTCCTGATCTTATTGGGAATGGTTGCAGTTTGTCCCCATTACATATGATGCTTATTGATGGTGATGGTTTTAAATAGATGCTACTGATTATTTTAAGGAAAAGTCCATTTATTCCTATACTCTCAAGTGTTTTTAATAGGAATGGATGTTGGATTTTATCAAATGCTTTTTCTGCGTCTATTGAGATGATCATATGGTTTTTGTTAATTTGGTTATTAATATGGCCAATTATACTGATAGTTTTCCTAATATTGAACCAGCCCTGCATTCCTGGTCTAAATCCCACTTGATCATGGTGTATTATCCTGGGGATGATTTTTCTGTAGTCTTTTTGCTAATATCTTATTTAAGATTTTAGCATCAATATTCATTAGGGAAATTGGTCTATAATTTTCTTTCTCTGTTTTCAACCTACCTGGTTTAGGTATCAGTACCATATCTGTGTCATAAAAGGACTTTGGTAGGACTCCTTCATTCCCTATTTTTTCAAATAGTTTATAAAACACTGGGACTAATTGTTCTTTGAATGTTTGGTAGAATTCACATGTAAATCCATCTGGTCCTGGGGATTTTTTTTAAGGGAGTTGATTAATAACTTGTTCTATTTCTTTTTCTGAAATGGGACCATTTAAGCAATTTATTTCCTCCTCTGTTAATCTGAGAAGCCTATATTTTTGGAGGTAATCATCCATTTCGCTTAGGTTATCAAATTTATTGGCATAAAGTTGGGCAAAGTAACCCCTTATTATTTCTCTAATTTCCTCTTCATTGGTGGAAAGTTCTCCCTTTTCATTTTTAAGACTACTAATTTGATTTTCCTCTCTCCTTTTTCTAATCAGATTTACCAAAGGTTTATCAATGTTATTGTTTTTTTCATAAGACCAACTCTTAGTTTTATTTATTAGTTCAATTGTTTTTTTTTTACTTTCAATATTATTAATTTCTTTTAATTTTAGAATTTCTAGTTTAGTAATTGATTGGGGTTTTTTAATTTGGTTCTTCTTGCTTTCTTAAGTTCCCCTATTTTGCCCTAAATTTTATTTGCTTTTCACTGATCTACATTTACCCTGAAGTACAATTTTGTTTTGTTTGTGGGGAAAATCCAGATTGCTAGGAATTTTCTGACCACTCTGCCATCTTCCCAGAATCCTCACTGGCTTGATATCCTCTTCTTTTTTTTTTTTTTAAAGTATTTATTTTTTAATACACATTACTTAATGAATCATGTTAGAAGAGAAAAATCATAGGAGAGAGAAAAAAACAGAAAAAAAGAAGTAAACATAGCATTTGTTGATTTACTTTCAGTTTCCTTAGATCTTTTTCTAGAGCAGATGGCATTTTCTGTCCAAAGTTTATTGGAATTGCTTTGGATCACTGAACCACTGAGAAGAACCAAGCCTTTCATTGTTGATCATTACACAATCTTGCTGTTATTGTGTATCATGTATTCCTGGTTCTTCTTGATATTCTCAAATGAATAGACTATAAGGGAGGTTTTTGGACAGCAAAAAGTGAGTATAGAAAGCCTATTTTATAGTTTCAATAATATCCTACATTTTAAAGTTTAGTGTATCAACTTCCTATTAGAATATAATAAGAGTTTTAATAACAGTTTATGTTATAATTCTTTTTAATGAGTCTTTTATGTTCTAAGCATTTCTTTTCTAGGGAGGGAAGTGTTCTAGCTGTAAGTGATGTACATTTTATTGAGTATATTTCTATTCTCTCTTGGGGGAGATCCTAGACTTGGGCCAAATCTATGCAAGTGATTTTCCCTGGAGTTCTAGGGTAGGATATGGGATATAAAGAATCAGAGAGAGCAAGAAAACTCAGTCTTCCTTGATAGAGGCCAGGATCCTCTAGGACTGAACCCATGTTCATGAACTTTATGCTAATGGCCTTTAAATGAGAGAGATGAAGTGTCTTAGCAATTCTAGTTTTAGAGAATCTGTTTTTATACTTGCAAAAGAAGAAATTTAAATTGTTCTTAACCCACAACTTGGCTTCTTATCTCTTGAGGGTAATAAGTGGATGCTTAGACTTCTTTCCAGGTTTCTTTCTCACTTTGTCTTGACCAAGTCCTCCACTTGTGGAGAATAGTTCTGCGTTTCTTACTTTCTGGGATGTATATGTGTGGTATTCTTTTCTTTAAAATATAATGGTTCTCTCTAAGCAGGTTTCTTGGGGAGGTTTTCTGGAGGCAGCCTTAGTTTCAGTTCAGAGTAGTAATCACTCCAAATGCAGTCAGGTGTTAAAAGTTCAGATCTTTTATTGCTTCCTCCAAAATAGCCCAGTTAGTTTTCTTAGAGACCTATCTCTCTGCTTGGTTCCAAGAGCTCTTGCTGCTAATCTTTTGCCTCTGCCAGCTTTGGCTTCTCTTCTTCCAAAGATCTCCAGCCAGCACCAAGGTGAAAGTTGGAATGAATCTGTCTTGCCTCCAAAAGAGGGCTTCTGGCTCTCAATCTCCCTGAGTGTTCTGTGTCTGTCCCAGAGTGCCTCTGTTCTGTCCCAGAGTGCTTTTTGGCCCTGGGAGCTTCTTTGCTTATATGTGCTCTCTAAAGGTGTGAACACAAGCATTGTTTCTATCAGTTCCACTTAGTACCTTGTTTCAAGTTCTGGCCCATAACATCTGCTTGTAGGATCAGATCAATCATACTGAACCATGCTAAATTAGATAATTATTGTCTATATCAACTCTAATGAGTTAACACTTTGTAAGGGGATTCCAACATTTCCTGCTTTCTTTTGTTTTAGAACATAAGGTGGCATGACCTTCCTGACTTCTCAAGGAGGTGAGAACCCCAAAAAAGAAGGTGATCACACCTTCCCTGACTCCTCAAAAAAGAAGTGAAAACACCATAAAAAGAAGGTGGTCATGCCCTCCCTAACATCTCAGGAAGGGAGATGAAAACACCAAAGGAAATAGGAAATCAAATCAGATGAGTGGGTTTCTGAAACAGGTATACATAAATCCATCAATATGGGAGGCATTACACATAATTACATAAGCACATAGCAATATAACACAGGCTAGTAGTAATGTAACAAATAACATGAATCAACATGAAAATTTATACATGTCCATAAGTCCTAGAAATAGTCCAAAAGGAATCCATTGTCCATTAGTTCATGTGCCAGAAATCCAATAATTCCTGTAAGCTTTGAAGTACTGCAATAGTCTCATCAACAATTTTTCATCTCAAGGAATCTAATGATTCCTGCTGAAACAGTCTCATCTTGTGTTAGGGAATCCAATGATTCCTGAAGATTTTAAAAGTTCTTTTAACAGTCTCATTGTCAGCCATGCTCTTTCAGTGTCAGATGTTTCTTAAATCTTCTCCTTTGTTTTGAGGTTTTTCTCTTTTTCTGTTTCTCTCTGATGGACAAGGTGAATATGGCTCGTTGGCACCCATCTGATTCCTTCTCCATCTGTAGAAATACAAGCAAATCCTCTTCCCCAAGCAATTAACCTAATTCCCTTCTATTTACCACTTTGGGGATTTTTCCTCATCATCTGGCAATCACACTGGAGCTGTTTGCACTGGACACTGCCCTGTTGGGTTAAAAGGCCTGCATTCTCCCCATCTGAAATCTTTCTGCTGGTTGATTATGTAATCTCTTTGTGTCATGTGATTACTTTTAGGCTGATTGATCACATCAGAGTCCTGACTTTCTAAAGACTCTCTGGGTATAACCTCAGCTGCCATCATACCCCATTTATCTTTTGATTGATATCTTGGAGCTGGGTCCTGCCTCTTATTTCCCTATGTCAATCTACATTCAGAGGCCCAGTGAAAGCTTTGGTTGCATTTTGGACATGGGATTTTGGGTTTTATTCTCTCACCCTGTCCTCTCACTCTATCTCTATATCTACAATGAGCTCAGATGTCCAACTTTTCCACATTGAAAACATCAACAATTTTCTCTAGAAGTCCCTTGCCAAGAGGGACCCTGTCTTCCCATGTTCATCATAGTTTGGGTATAATAAGTATTTGTGCCCACTGTGGCACAGCATCTTATGATCTCCACTAACGGAGCATCCTTGTCTAGTCCCTATATAATTCTTTTGCAAACCTCATTGGCATTTTCCTTAGCTAGATGTCTGGTCATTATTTCTATAGGAGCATTATCTCCAATGGTTCTTGTTACAGCTGTTTGCAAACGTCCCGCAAAATCTGCAAAAGGTTTATTGGGACCTTGCTCTATTTTTGTGAAGGCTTCCCCTCAATCTTTTTGTCCTGGGAGGGAACCCCAAGCTTTTATTGCAGCCTTAAAATTTATTGCAGCTTAAAATTATGGGATAATAAATCTGTTCTGAATTCTCTCCATACTGACCTTCACCAGCTAGTTGGTCAAAAGTGATTTGTCTAATAGCTCCTGTTTGCCTATTGCATTGGGCTTGAATCCTACATAATTCATGAAACTCCAAAAGCCACAACAAATTTTGTCCAGATTCTAAACATGTTCTAGCTATGGATTTCCAATCATTCGGGATTAAGATTTCATAAGACAAATTATCTAGTAACATCTTCACATAAGATGATGTAGCCCTATAAAGAGTGCAACCCTTTTTCAAATCTTTAACTTTTTCCAAATTAAAAGGAGTGTATTTTCTCTCTTTTTGACCTGAAGAGTCAAGCTTTTCAATCACAGGATATGCATTTATAAAATCAGATATATCTTCTCCTTCATTTTTTGCCTTAATTAATGCCTTTTCTAATCTTGTCATATTCTGCTTCACAGGAGATACTGATTGTGTTTTTGCCTCTCTCCCTTCCCCTTCTTCCTCCACCTATGAAGAGTTAATTGAGGGGGGAAGGTCATGAGATGTGGAATGATCTAATTTCTCCTGCTGTGAAGTATCACACTCAGAATTGTACTTAATTCCATTCTTATCTGATTCTTCCTCTTTTTCACATAGTTTAGTTGGCACCTCCCCCTCCTGCTCTTTCTTCATTTTTTGTGGTGTTCTTTTTCTTCTTTAAAATGATATAAAAATGGTTCTTCCTGGTTCCAAGAGCTCCCTCCGAATGTCTCCAAATCCAAAGGTTTGTCCTTCAGTCCTCCAGCCAGCCAAGTGGAAAAATGGAATGGATCTCTCTTGCCTCGGAGAGAGGGCTTCTGGCTCTTAATCTAGTCCGGTTAGCTTTTCTTAGAGCCCTCTCTCTCTCTCTCCTTGGTTCTACGAGCTCTTGCTGTTTTGTCCTTTGCTTCTGCCTCTGCTTTCTTCAGCCTCCAATCCAGCTCCACTCTTCATGTAATTCCACTGAAATCTGTCTGAGAGCCTCTGTCTGTTTCTTTTATATGAGAGAGAGGAATTGTGGGATATGAGAAAGAGAGATTATGGGTTTTCTCCCATAGTGCTCTCTGGCCCTAAGAGCTTCAAGGAAGGTGAGAATCTTCCATACTTGTGAACTCCAATGAGTAAAAGTATGAACACAAACATTGTATCAATTAGTTCTACTTAGTACCTTGTTTCAGGTTCTGGCCCAAAACATCTTCTTGTAAACAATAATCTATCAACTCTAATGAGTTAGCAGTTTGTAAAGATTCCAACATCTCCCCCTTTCTTTTGTTTTAGAACATAGGGTGGTCATGACCTCCCTGACTTCTCAAGGAGGTGAGAACCCCACAAAAAAAGGTGATCACGCCTTCCCTGACACCTCAGGAAGGGAGATGAAAACACCAAAGGAAATAGGAAGTCAAATCAGATTAGCAGGTTTCTGAAGGGGCTCACTTGAAACAGGTACACATAAATCCATCAATATGGGCCAGAACTTGAAACAGATATACATGGTATACATAAATCCATCAATATGGGAGGTATTACACATAATTTACATAAGCACATAATCAATATAACACAGGCTAGTAGTAATGTAACAAATAACATGAATCAGCACGAAAATTTAAGTACTTCAATAGTCTCATCAACAATTTTTCAGCTCAAGAAATCCAATGATTCTTGCAATTACATAAAATACATAAGCACATAGCAATATAACACAGGCTACTGGTAATGTAACAAATAACATGAATCAACCTGAAAATTTATACATGTCCATAAGTCCTAGAAATAGTCCAAAAGGATTCTATTGTCCATTAGTTCATGTGCCAGGAATCCAATAATTCCTGTAAGCTCTGAAGTACTGCAATAGTCTCATCAACAATTTTTCATCTCAAGGAATCCAATGATTCCTGCTGGTTTTTCAAGAACTAAAACAGTCTCATCTCGTATTAGGGAATCCAATGAAAAAGTTCTTTTAATAGTCTCATTGTCAACCATGCTCTTTCAGTGTCAGATGTTTCTTAATTCTCCTTTGCTTTGAAGTTTTTCTCTTTTTCTATTTCATCTCTCTGCTTGGTTCCAAGAGCTCTTTCTGCTAATCTTTTGCCTCTGCCAGCTTCGGCTTCTCTTCTTCCAAAGGTCTCCAGCCAGCACCAAGATGAAAGTTGGAATGAATCTGTCTTGCCTCTAAGAGAGGGCTTCTGGCTCTCAATCTCCCAGAGTGCTCTGTGTCTGTCCCAGAGTGCCTCTGTGTCTGTCCCAGAGTATTCTTTGGCCCTTGGAGCTTCTTGATTATATGTGCTCTCTAAAGGTGTGAGCACAAGCACTGTTTCTATCAGTTCTACTAAGTACCTTGTTTCAAGTTCTGGCCTATAACATCTGCTTGTAAGACCAGATCAATCATACTGAACCATGCTAAATTAGATAATTATTGTCTCTATCAACTCTAATGAGTTAACACTTTGTAAGGATTCCAACATATATGTCTCTCATTCTGCTCTCCCTCCTCCTCTCCTCTCTTTCTCTCTCTCTCTTCTTCCATCTTGCCCGCCCTGAATCTTCCTAAGGGGAGGAGCCAGAGGAAATTTATACTATTTGCTTTTCTCCCTTTTACTATCCTCTAGGTAAGTATTATCTGACTCTTTTTAAAAACCTCCTCCAAAGGTCAACTCAAGTATGCAAATGTCATCATCAATATAGTGTCATAGGTAATTCCATAACTCTGACATGATCTTAATTATCAAGGCCATAGCAAAGGCTCATATCTAGGGGCAACAAGCACTCAGGACAAGATCACATATTGCCAATAAAATAATATCAAAGTGAATCTTAGCTGGTTCCCTGGGGCATGCCCAAGCATGTCTGGTATACTACAGTGTACTATAATAACAATAGTTGATATTTGCATATCATTCTGCAGATTCCAAAATTCTTTGCTTATATTATTTCATTTGACCCTCACACTAACCCTGTAAATAAGGTTGGGTAATTATCACTCAGTTTTTCAGCTAGGATGATTGAGGCTTCAAAAGGGATTTGTCCAAGGTCTCTAACACCCAAAGTGGTATGGATCAGCGTAGGAAGCCAAGTCTTCTGATTATGATAGTGAAGGTTTGGGAGCAAAAGGGAAACATAATCAGACCTGAACATTAAGAAAATAATTTTGGAAGCTATAGAAGCTTTGCTTGTAGTGAGGAGAGATTAGATGTAGGGAGATCAGTTAAAATACTGTGACTATGCTCCAAACAACAAATGATAAGGGGTTGAACTAAGATTGTGGTAGTAAGTATAGAAAATGGCAGCAAAGGTAAAGAGCTGTTGCTAAAGAGGAATTGACAGTGGTTGTCAACTGACTGAGTATAGGAGCTGAAAAAGAGAGAAATGTCAAAGATAATTTTCAATTTGGGTTATGGGGAAAATAATGGTGACACCAATATAAATAGAGAAATTGGAAGAAGAGCCAGATTTGAGGTGGAAATGATGAATTTTGGAAATGTTATGTTTGAAGTATTAGTTGGACATTTAGGCAGAAATATCCAACAAACAGTTGGAGATTACTATTCAATGAAAAGATTCTCAAAACACAGAAGATGGTTTATTTGTTTTGAGTATATCAAAGCTGGTTGAAGCTATAGAACCCATCTTAGGGAGAATGTGCTGAAAACACCCCTGAACTCCAAGAACATAGTGATTCATTAATTAGGCTTAGGGAATGAAAACTTACCGACTTCCCTATCTTCTGGCAATTCATTCAGAGGGTTGGACTCAGACTCTTGCCTATGTTCATCTTCCCCCAGAAACTCTTCTTGTCACCAATCAGCTCTAACTGAAATACCAAGGATTTCTATAGAATTCATAAGTTGTCTTCAAGACTGGAAATATACATCTCAAGATAGCTGTTCAGTCACCTAAAAAAGAAAATAAATAAAATAGAAAAGATAGTGAGATACCCAGAGTGCAAAATCAGATTTTAAGCCCACAATGATGTTTTAGTATCCATGTGGTTATGGTTCACTACTTCTTTTGTGGTTAGGGAAGAGTATCAGTCTTCTTCCCTAATCTATCACTCCAGGAATAGGTTTGATATTCCTATCACAATCTGAAAATAGAGAATAGAGGCCAAGATT